>NC_088408.1:2357892-2537892 GCF_034236695.1 Oncorhynchus nerka | reverse complement strand
AACCCTTCCCTCTGACCCTGACCCTAACCCTTCCCTCTGACCCTGACCCTAACCCTTCCCTCTGACCCTAACCCTTCCCTCTGACCCTAACCCTTCCCTCTGACCCTGACCCTTCCCTCTGACCCTGACCCTTCCCTCTGACCCTAACCCTTCCCTCTGACCCTAACCCTTCCCTCTGACCCTAACCCTTCCCTCTGACCCTGACCCTAACCCTTCCC
The DNA here is from genome assembly GCF_034236695.1 of Oncorhynchus nerka. Lineage (NCBI taxonomy): Eukaryota > Metazoa > Chordata > Actinopteri > Salmoniformes > Salmonidae > Oncorhynchus > Oncorhynchus nerka. The sequence continues at coordinate 2,537,674 of NC_088408.1, read as the reverse complement.
TCTGACCCTAACCCTTCCCTCTGACCCTAACCCTTCCCTCTGACCCTAACCCTTCCCTCTGACCCTTCCCTCTGACCCTAACCCTTCCCTCTGACACTAACCCTTCCCTCTGACCCTGACCCTTCCCTCTGACCCTGACCCTAACCCTTCCCTCTGACCCTAACCCTTCCCTCTGACCCTGACCCTTCCCTCTGACACTAACCCTTCCCTCTGACCCTGACCCTTCCCTCTGACCCTAACCCTTCCCTCTGACCCTAACCCTTCCCTCTGACCCTAACCCTTCCCTCTGACCCTAACCCTTCCCTCTGACCCTGACCCTAACCCTTCCCTCTGACCCTAACCCTTCCCTCTGACCCTAACCCTTCCCTCTGACCCTAACAGTTGACGGGTCTCCTCTGTAGTTGACTGGTCTCCTCTGTAGTTGACGGGTCTCCTCTGTAGTTGACTGGTCTCCTCTGTAGTTGACTGGTCTCCTCTGGTCTCCTCTGTAGTTGACTGGTCTCCTCTGTAGTTGACTGGTCTCCTCTGTAGTTGACGGGTCTCCTCTGTAGTTGACGGGTCTCCTCTGTAGTTGACTGGTCTCCTCTGTAGTTGACTTGTCTCCTCTGGTCTCCTCTGTAGTTGACGGGTCTCCTCTGGAGTTGACTGGTCTCCTCTGTAGTTGACTTGTCTCCTCTGGTCTCCTCTGTAGTTGACGGGTCTCCTCTGTAGTTGACGGGTCTCCTCTGTAGTTGACTGTTCTCCTCTGTAGTTGACTGGTCTCCTCTGATCTCTGTAGTTGACTGGTCTCCTCTGGTGTCCTCTGTAGTTGACTGGTCTCCTCTGTAGTTGACTTGTCTCCTCTGTAGTTGACTGGTCTCCTCTGGTCTCCTCTGTAGTTGACTGGTCTCCTCTGGTCTCCTCTGTAGTTGACTGGTCTCCTCTGGTCTCCTCTGTAGTTGACTGGTCTCCTCTGGTCTCTGTAGTTGACTGGTCTCCTCTGTAGTTGACGGGTCTCCTCTGTAGTTGACTGGTCTCCTCTGTAGTTGACTGGTCTCCTCTGGTCTCCTCTGTAGTTGACTGGTCTCCTCTGTTCTCCTCTGTATTTGACTGGTCTCCTCTGGTCTCTGTAGTTGACTGGTCTCCTCTGTAGTTGACTGGTCTTCTCTGGTCTCCTCTGTAGTTGACTGGTCTCCTCTGTAGTTGACAGGTCTCCTCTGTAGTTGACTGGTCTCCTCTGGTCTCTGTAGTTGACTGGTCTCCACTGGTCTCCTCTGTAGTTGACTGGTCTTCTCTGGTCTCCTCTATAGTTGACTGGTCTCCTCTGGTCTCTGTAGTTCACTGGTCTCCTCTGGTCTCTGTAGTTGGCTGGTCTCCTCTGTAGTTGACTGGTCTCCTCTGGTCTCTGTAGTTGACTGGTCTCCTCTGGTCTCTGTAGTTGACTGTTCTCCTCTGTAGTTGACTGGTCTCCTCTGTAGTTGACTGGTCTCCTCTGGTCTCCTCTGTAGTTGACTGGTCTCCTCTGGTCTCCTCTGCAGTTGACGGGTCTCCTCTGTAGTTGACTGGTCTCCTCTGTAGTTGACTGGTCTCCTCTGTAGTTAACTGGTCTCCTCTGTAGTTGACGGGTCTCCTCTGTAGTTGACTGGTCTCCTCTGTAGTTGACTGGTCTCCTCTGTAGTTGACTGGTCTCCTCTGTAGTTGACTGGTCTCCTCTGGTCTCTGTAGTTCACTGGTCTCCTCTGTAGTTGACTGGTGTCCTCTTGTCTCTGTAGTTGACTGGTCTCCTCTGGTCTCCTCTGTAGTTGACTGGTCTCTTCTAAAGTAGACTGGTCTCCTCTGGTCTCCTCTGTAGTTGACTGGTCTCCTTTTGTCTCCTCTGTAGTTCACTGGTCTCCTCTGGTCTCCTCTGTAGTTGACTGGTCTCCTCTGTAGTTGACTGGTCTCCTCTGGTCTCCTCTGTAGTTGACTGGTCTCCTCTGGAGTTGACTGGTCTCCTCTGTAGTTGACTGGTCTCCTCTGGTCTCCTCTGTAGTTCACTGGTCTCTCCTGTAGTTGACTGGTCTCCTCTGTAGACGACTGGTCTCCTCTGGTCTCTGTAGTTGACTGGTCTCCTCTGGAGTTGACTGGTCTCCTCTGGTCTCTCCTGTAGTTGACTGGTCTCCTCTGTAGTTGACTGGTCTCCTCTGGTCTCTGTAGTTGACTGGTCTCCTCTGTAGTTGACTGGTCTCCTCTGGTCTCCTCTGTAGTTGACTGGTCTCCTCTGGTCTCCTCTGTAGTTTACTGGTCTCCTCTGTAGTTTACTGGTCTCCTCTGTAGTTGACTGGTCTCTCCTGTAGTTGACTGGTCTCCTCTGTAGACGACTGGTCTCCTCTGGTCTCTGTAGTTGACTGGTCTCCTCTGGAGTTGACTGGTCTCCTCCTCTGGTCTGGTCTCCTGTAGTTGACTGGTCTCCTCTGTAGTTGACTGGTCTCCTCTGGTCTCTGTAGTTGACTGGTCTCCTCTGTAGTTGACTGGTCTCCTCTGGTCTCCTCTGTAGTTGACTGGTCTCCTCTGGTCTCCTCTGTAGTTTACTGGTCTCCTCTGTAGTTTACTGGTCTCCTCTGTAGTTTACTGGTCTCCTCTGTAGTTTACTGGTCTCCTCTGTAGTTGACGGGTCTCCTCTGTAGTTTACTGGTCTCCTCTGTAGTTTACTGGTCTCCTCTGGTCTCCTCTGTAGTTGACTGGTCTCCTCTGTAGTTGACTGGTCTCCTCTGGTCTCCTCTGTAGTTGACTGGTCTCCTCTGTAGTTGACGGTCTCCTCTGGTCTCTGTAGTTGACTGGTCTCCTCTGGTCTCCACTGTAGTTGACTGTTCTCCTCTGGTCTCTGTAGTTGACTGGTCTCCTCTGTAGTTGACTGGTCTCCTCTGGTCTCCTCTGTAGTTGAGTCATCTCCTCTGGTCTCCTCTGCAGTTGAAGGGTCTCCTCTGTAGTCTCCTCTGTAGTTGACTGGTCTCCTCTGTAGTTGACTGGTCTCCTCTGTAGTTGACTGGTCTCCACTGGTCTCCTCTGTAGTTGACTGGTCTTCTCTGGTCTCCTCTATAGTTGACTGGTCTCCTCTGGTCTCTGTAGTTCACTGGTCTCCTCTGGTCTCTGTAGTTGGCTGGTCTCCTCTGTAGTTGACTGGTCTCCTCTGGTCTCTGTAGTTGACTGGTCTCCTCTGGTCTCTGTAGTTGACTGTTCTCTAAAGTTGACTGGTCTCCTCTGTAGTTGACTGGTCTCCTCTGGTCTCCTCTGTAGTTGACTGGTCTCCTCTGGTCTCCTCTGCAGTTGACGGGTCTCCTCTGTAGTTGACTGGTCTCCTCTGTAGTTAACTGGTCTCCTCTGTAGTTGACGGGTCTCCTCTGTAGTTGACTGGTCTCCTCTGTAGTTGACTGGTCTCCTCTGTAGTTGACTGGTCTCCTCTGTAGTTGACTGGTCTCCTCTGGTCTCTGTAGTTCACTGGTCTCCTCTGTAGTTGACTGGTGTCCTCTTGTCTCTGTAGTTGACTGGTCTCCTCTGGTCTCCTCTGTAGTTGACTGGTCTCTTCTAAAGTAGACTGGTCTCCTCTGGTCTCCTCTGTAGTTGACTAGTCTCCTTTTGTCTCCTCTGTAGTTCACTGGTCTCCTCTGGTCTCCTCTGTAGTTGACTGGTCTCCTCTGTAGTTGACTGGTCTCCTCTGGTCTCCTCTGTAGTTGACTGGTCTCCTCTGGAGTTGACTGGTCTCCTCTGTAGTTGACTGGTCTCCTCTGGTCTCCTCTGTAGTTCACTGGTCTCTCCTGTAGTTGACTGGTCTCCTCTGTAGTTGACTGGTCTCCTCTGGTCTCTGTAGTTGACTGGTCTCCTCTGGAGTTGACTGGTCTCCTCTGGTCTCTCCTGTAGTTGACTGGTCTCCTCTGTAGTTGACTGGTCTCCTCTGGTCTCTGTAGTTGACTGGTCTCCTCTGTAGTTGACTGGTCTCCTCTGGTCTCCTCTGTAGTTGACTGGTCTCCTCTGGTCTCCTCTGTAGTTTACTGGTCTCCTCTGTAGTTTACTGGTCTCCTCTGTAGTTGACTGGTCTCCTCTGGTCTCCTCTGTAGTTGACTGGTCTTCTCTGTAGTTGACGGGTCTCCTCTGTAGTTGACTGGTCTCCTCTGGTCTCCACTGTAGTTGACTGGTCTCCTCTGGTCTCTGTAGTTGACTGGTCTCCTCTGTAGTTGACTGGTCTCCTCTGGTCTCCTCTGTAGTTGAGTCATCTCCTCTGGTCTCCTCTGTAGTTGACTGGTCTCCTCTAGTCTCCTCTGTAGTTGACTGGTCTCCTCTGTAGTTGACTGGTCTCCTCTGTAGTTGACTGGTCTCCTCTGGTCTCCTCTGTAGTTGACTGGTCTCCTCTGGTCTCCTCTGTAGTTGAGTGGTCTCCTCTGGTCTGCTCTGTAGTTGACTGGTCTCCTTTGTAGTTGACTGGTCTCCTCTGGTCTCCTCTGGTCTCCTCTGTAGTTGAGTGGTCTCCTCTGGTCTCCTCTGTAGTTGAGTGGTCTCCTCTGGTCTCCTCTGTAGTTGAGTGGTCTCCTCTGGTCTCCTCTGTAGTTGACTGGTCTCCTCTGTAGTTGACTGGTCTCCTCTGTAGTTGACTGGTCTCCTCTGTAGTTGACTGGTCTCCTCTGGTCTCCTCTGTAGTTGACTAGTCTCCTTTTGTCTCCTCTGTAGTTCACTGGTCTCCTCTGGTCTCCTCTGTAGTTGACTGGTCTCCTCTGTAGTTGACTGGTCTCCTCTGGTCTCCTCTGTAGTTGACTGGTCTCCTCTGGAGTTGACTGGTCTCCTCTGTAGTTGACTGGTCTCCTCTGGTCTCCTCTGTAGTTCACTGGTCTCTCCTGTAGTTGACTGGTCTCCTCTGTAGACGACTGGTCTCCTCTGGTCTCTGTAGTTGACTGGTCTCCTCTGGAGTTGACTGGTCTCCTCTGGTCTCTCCTGTAGTTGACTGGTCTCCTCTGGTCTCTGTAGTTGACTGGTCTCCTCTGTAGTTGACTGGTCTCCTCTGGTCTCCTCTGTAGTTGACTGGTCTCCTCTGGTCTCCTCTGTAGTTTACTGGTCTCCTCTGTAGTTTACTGGTCTCCTCTGTAGTTGACTGGTCTCCTCTGTAGTTGACTGGTCTCCTCTAGTCTCCTCTGGTCTCCTCTGGTCTCTTCTGTAGTTTACTGGTCTCCTCTGTAGTTTACTGGTCTCCTCTGTAGTTGACGGGTCTCCTCTGTAGTTTACTGGTCTCCTCTGTAGTTTACTGGTCTCCTCTGGTCTCCTCTGTAGTTGACTGGTCTCCTCTGTAGTTGACTGGTCTCCTCTGGTCTCCTCTGTAGTTGACTGGTCTCCTCTGTAGTTGACGGGTCTCCTCTGTAGTTGACTGGTCTCCTCTGGTCTCCACTGTAGTTGACTGGTCTCCTCTGGTCTCTGTAGTTGACTGGTCTCCTCTGTAGTTGACTCGTCTCCTCTGGTCTCCTCTGTAGTTGAGTCATCTCCTCTGGTCTCCTCTGTAGTTGACTGGTCTCCTCTAGTCTCCTCTGTAGTTGACTGGTCTCCTCTGTAGTTGACTGGTCTCCTCTGTAGTTGACTGGTCTCCACTGGTCTCCTCTGTAGTTGACTGGTCTTCTCTGGTCTCCTCTATAGTTGACTGGTCTCCTCTGGTCTCTGTAGTTCACTGGTCTCCTCTGGTCTCTGTAGTTGGCTGGTCTCCTCTGTAGTTGACTGGTCTCCTCTGGTCTCTGTAGTTGACTGGTCTCCTCTGGTCTCTGTAGTTGACTGTTCTCCTCTGTAGTTGACTGGTCTCCTCTGTAGTTGACTGGTCTCCTCTGGTCTCCTCTGTAGTTGACTGGTCTCCTCTGGTCTCCTCTGCAGTTGACGGGTCTCCTCTGTAGTTGACTGGTCTCCTCTGTAGTTGACTGGTCTCCTCTGTAGTTAACTGGTCTCCTGTAGTTGACTCTCCTCTGTAGTTGACTGGTCTCCTCTGTAGTTGACTGGTCTCCTGGTCTCTGTAGTTGACTGGTCTCCTCTGTAGTTGACTGGTCTCCTCTGGTCTCTGTAGTTGACTGGTCTCCTCTGTAGTTGACTGGTCTCCTCTGGTCTCCTCTGTAGTTGACTGGTCTCCTCTGGTCTCCTCTGTAGTTGACTGGTCTTCTCTGTAGTTGACGGGTCTCCTCTGTAGTTGACTGGTCTCCTCTGGTCTCCACTGTAGTTGACTGGTCTCCTCTGGTCTCTGTAGTTGACTGGTCTCCTCTGTAGTTGACTGGTCTCCTCTGGTCTCCTCTGTAGTTGAGTCATCTCCTCTGGTCTCCTCTGTAGTTGACTGGTCTCCTCTAGTCTCCTCTGTAGTTGACTGGTCTCCTCTGTAGTTGACTGGTCTCCTCTGTAGTTGACTGGTCTCCTCTGGTCTCCTCTGTAGTTGACTGGTCTCCTCTGGTCTCCTCTGTAGTTGAGTGGTCTCCTCTGGTCTGCTCTGTAGTTGACTGGTCTCCTTTGTAGTTGACTGGTCTCCTCTGGTCTCCTCTGGTCTCCTCTGTAGTTGAGTGGTCTCCTCTGGTCTCCTCTGTAGTTGAGTGGTCTCCTCTGGTCTCCTCTGTAGTTGAGTGGTCTCCTCTGGTCTCCTCTGTAGTTGACTGGTCTCCTCTGTAGTTGACTGGTCTCCTCTGTAGTTGACTGGTCTCCTCTGGTCTCCTCTGTAGTTGACTGGTCTCCTCTGGTCTCCTCTGTAGTTGAGTGGTCTCCTCTGGTCTGCTCTGTAGTTGACTGGTCTCCTTTGGTCTCTGTTGTTGACTGGTCTCCTCTGGTCTCCTCTGTAGTTGAGTGGTCTCCTCTGGTCTCCTCTGTAGTTGACTGGTCTCCTCTGGTCTCCTCTGTAGTTGACTGGTTTTCTCCACAGGTGCAAATATCTCCTCTAGTCAGAAGCCCTATTTACACCATTTCTAAAATGCAGCCTTCATCCTTATCTTGTCCTGATTTTGACCTGATCTTGTCCATTTACACTTATAATATCAGATCACAATGCATCTTTTAACTGTCTGCTCCTTTATAAAAATGTGGGCAAAATCAAGACATGGGACACATGTTATCACCAGGTATAAAGGGGCTTTAGTGTGGTACAGTTCATCTCAGTCAATCTGTCATTTGGACAAAGACCAGTGAGTGAAATTGGCAATGTGATTGTACATATTTATATGTTTTTAAGAATAAAATGATTTTTATCACTGCTGTGTGTTTTCATTCATTCCTCCTGTGTTATGTCATCATTTTAGAGTAGACAGGGGCAGCAGGTAGCCTAGTGGTTAGAGGCAGGTAGCCTAGTGGTTAGAGGCAGGTAGCCTAGTGGTTAGAGGCAGGTAGCCTAGTGGTTAGAGGCAGGTAGCCTAGCGGTTAGAGGCAGGTAGCCTAGTGGTTAGAGGCAGGTAGACTAGTGGTTAGAGGCAGGTAGCCTAGTGGTTAGAGGCAGGTAGCCTAGTGGTTAGAGGCAGGTAGACTAGTGGTTATAGGCAGGTAGCCTAGTGGTTAGAGGCAGGTAGCCTAGTGGTTAGAGGCAGGTAGCCTAGTGGTTAGAGGCAGGTAGCCTAGCGGTTAGAGGCAGGTAGCCTAGCGGTTAGAGGCAGGTAGCCTAGCGGTTAGAGGCAGGTAGCCTAGCGGTTAGAGGCAGGTAGCCTAGCGGTTAGAGGCAGGTAGCCTACTAGTGGTTAGAGGCAGGTAGCCTAGTGGTTAGAGGCAGGTAGCCTAGTGGTTAGAGGCAGGTAGCCTAGTGGTTAGAGGCAGGTAGCCTAGTGGTTAGAGGCAGGTAGCCTAGTGGTTAGAGGCAGGTAGCCTAGTGGTTAGAGGCAGGTAGCCTAGCGGTTAGGGCAGGTTAGTGGTTAGAGGCAGGTAGCCTAGTGGTTAGGTTAGACTAGTGGTTAGAGGCAGGTAGCCTAGTGGTTAGTGGTTATAGGCAGGTAGCCTAGTGGTTAGAGGCAGGTAGCCTAGTGGTTAGAGGCAGGTAGCCTAGTGGTTAGAGGCAGGTAGCCTAGTGGTTAGAAGGTAGCCTAGCGGTTAGAGGCAGGTAGCCTAGCGGTTAGAGGCAGGTAGCCTAGCGTTTAGAGGCAGGTAGCCTAGTGGTTAGAGACAGGTAGCCTAGTGGTTAGAGGCAGGTAGCCTAGTGGTTAGAGGCAGGTAGCCTAGTGGTTAGAGGCAGGTAGCCTAGTGGTTAGAAGGTAGCCTAGCGGTTAGAGGCAGGTAGCCTAGCGGTTAGAGGCAGGTAGCCTAGCGGTTAGAGGCAGGTAGCCTAGTGGTTAGAGACAGGTAGCCTAGTGGTTAGAGGCAGGTAGCCTAGCGGTTAGAGGCAGGTAGCCTAGCGGTTAGAGGCAGGTAGCCTAGCGGTTAGAGGCAGGTAGCCTAGCGGTTAGAGGCAGGTAGCCTAGCGGTTAGAGGCAGGTGGCCTAGCGGTTAGAGGCAGGTAGCCTAGCGGTTAGAGGCAGGTAGCCTAGCGGTTAGAGGCAGGTAGCCTAGCGGTTAGAGGCAGGTAGCCTAGTGGTTAGAGGCAGGTAGCCTAGCGGTTAGAGGCAGGTAGCCTAGCGGTTAGAGGCAGGTAGCCTAGTGGTTAGAGGCAGGTAGCCTAGTGGTTAGAGCGTTGGACTAGTTCAAATCCCTGAGCTGACAAGGTACAAATCTGCCCCTGAACAAGGCAGTTAAATCCACTGTTCCTCACATTAAAGATATATAATGTGAAGATGTTTATTACATTTACATTACATTTAAGTCATTTAGCAGACGCTCTTATCCAGAGCGACTTACAAATTGGTGCATTCACCTTAAGACATCCAGTGGAACAGCCACTTTACAATAGTGCATCTAAATCTTTTAAGGGGGGTGAGAAGGATTACTTTATCCTATCCTAGGTATTCCTGAAAGAGGTGGGGTTTCAGGTGTCTCCGGAAGGTGGTGATTGACTCCGCTGTCCTGGCGTCGTGAGGGAGTTTGTTCCACCATTGGGGGGCCAGAGCAGCGAACAGTTTTGACTGGGCTGCGCGGGAACTGTACTTCCTCAGTGGTAGGGAGGCGAGCAGGCCAGAGGTGGATGAACGCAGTGCCCTTGTTTGGGTGTAGGGCCTGATCAGAGCCTGGAGGTACTGAGGTGCCGTTCCCCTCACAGCTCCGTAGGCAAGCACCATGGTCTTGTAGCGGATGCGAGCTTCAACTGGAAGCCAGTGGAGAGAGCGGAGGAGCGGGGTGACGTGAGAGAACTTGGGAAGGTTGAACACCAGACGGGCTGCGGCGTTCTGGATGAGTTGTAGGGGTTTAATGGCACAGGCAGGGAGCCCAGCCAACAGCGAGTTGCAGTAATCCAGACGGGAGATGACAAGTGCCTGGATTAGGACCTGCGCTGCTTCCTGTGTGAGGCAGGGTCGTACTCTGCGGATGTTGTAGAGCATGAACCTACAAGAACGGGCCACCGCCTTGATGTTAGTTGAGAACGACAGGGTGTTGTCCAGGATCACGCCAAGGTTCTTAGCGCTCTGGGAGGAGGACACAATGGAGTTGTCAACCGTGATGGCGAGATCATGGAACGGGCAGTCCTTCCCCGGGAGGAAGAGCAGCTCCGTCTTGCCGAGGTTCAGCTTGAGGTGGTGATCCGTCATCCACACTGATATGTCTGCCAGACATGCAGAGATGCGATTCTAGAAGGATGAGAGCAGAGGAGAGAGAGTTAGCTTTAGCAGTGCGGAGGGCCTCCGTGATACAGAGAAGAGCAGTCTCAGTTGAATGACTAGTCTTGAAACCTGACTGATTTGGATCAAGAAGGTCATTCTGAAAGAGATAGCGGGAGAGCTGGCCAAGGACGGCACGTTCAAGAGTTTTGGAGAGAAAAGAAAGAAGGGATACTGGTCTGTAGTTGTTGACATCGGAGGGATCGAGTGTAGGTTTTTTCAGAAGGGGTGCAACTCTCGCTCTCTTGAAGACAGAAGGGACGTAGCCAGCGGTCAGGGATGAGTTGATGAGCGAGGTGAGGTAAGGGAGAAGGTCTCCGGAAATGGTCTGGAGAAGAGAGGAGGGGATAGGGTCAAGCGGGCAGGTTGTTGGGCGGCCGGCCGTCACAAGACGCGAGATTTCATCTGGAGAGAGAGGGGAGAAAGAGGTCAGAGCACAGGGTAGGGCAGTGTGAGCAGAACCAGCGGTGTCGTTTGACTTAGCAAACGAGGATCGGATGTCGTCGACCTTCTTTTCAAAATGGTTGACGAAGTCATCTGCAGAGAGGGAGGAGGGGGGGGGGGGGAGGAGGATTCAGGAGGGAGGAGAAGGTGGCAAAGAGCTTCCTAGGGTTAGAGGCAGATGCTTGGACTTTAGAGTGGTAGAAAGTGGCTTTAGCAGCAGAGACAGAGGAGGAAAATGTAGAGAGGAGGGAGTGAAAGGATGCCAGGTCCGCAGGGAGGCGAGTTTTCCTCCATTTCCGCTCGGCTGCCCGGAGCCCTGTTATTAAGAGGATATCTCATGTGAAGGTGTAGATGGAATCTAGATGGAGCAACACGTCCTGCTGGTTTCTGGTTCACAGCACCTTCATCCTCCACCTTGTCTAGTAATTACCATGACGACCTGAGAGGATCAAATCAATTAAACACACAGGCGCGTGACCCAGACACCTCTTATATTAAAATACACCCAGAATGCATCAGGGGAGATACCCAGGCGCGTGACCCAGACACCTCTTATATTATAACACACCCAGAATGCCTCAGGGGAGATACACAGGCGCGTGACCCAGACACCTCTTATATTATAACACACCCAGAATGCCTCAGGGGAGATACACAGGCGCGTGACCCAGACACCTCTTATATTATAACACACCCAGAATGCATCAGGGGAGATACCCAGGCGCGTGACCCAGACACCTCTTATATTATAACACACCCAGAATGCCTCAGGGGAGATACACAGGCGCGTGACCCAGACACCTCTTATATTATAACACACCCAGAATGCCTCAGGGGAGATACACAGGCGCGTGACCCAGACACCTCTTATATTATAACACACCCAGAATGCCTCAGGGGAGATACACAGGCGCGTGACCCAGACACCTCTTATATTATAACACACCCAGAATGCCTCAGGGGAGATACCCAGGCGCGTGACCCAGACACCTCTTATATTATAACACACCCAGAATGCCTCAGGGGAGATACACAGGCGCGTGACCCAGACACCTCTTATATTATAACACACCCAGAATGCCTCAGGGGAGATACACAGGCGACACCTCTTATATTATAACACACCCAGAATGCCTCACCCAGACAGACACCTCTTATATTATAACACACCCAGAATGCCTCAGGGGAGATACACAGGCGCGTGACCCAGACACCTCTTATATTATAACACACCCAGAATGCCTCAGGGGAGATACACAGGTGCGTGACCCAGACACCTCTTATATTAAAATACACCCAGAATGCATCAGGGGAGATACACAGGCGCGTGACCCAGACACCTCTTATATTAATATACACCCAGAATGCATCAGGGGAGATACACAGGCGCGTGACCCAGACACCTCTTAAGTTAAAATACACCCAGAATGCCTCAGGGGAGATACACAGGAGCGTGACCCAGACACCTCTTAAGTTAAAATACACCCAGAATGCCTCAGGGGAGATACACAGGAGCGTGACCCAGACACCTCTTAAGTTAAAATACACCCAGAATGCCTCAGGGGAGATACACAGGAGCGTGACCCAGACACCTCTTATATTAATATACACCCAGAATGCATCAGGGGAGATACACAGGAGCGTGACCCAGACAACTCTTATATTAATATACACCCAGAATGCCTCAGGGAACCACAACACCACTGAGTTGGTAAGTCAGGTAAGAGGGAGCCATTTGACTGTGTGGGGTGATGTTTGGCAACTGTTGGTAGTTTAAAGGCCCTCCCCACACACATTTGCATTCTTCAACCAGGCGTGATCTAGTAATTTTGCCCCAGTATTCGGTCTTCATTGAGGTCCGGAAAGGATGTGTTGACACGTGGTTATACATGCTCTCCATCAAAATGATCTAACACCAAGGCTGACAGACTGACTCCCAGGCTGACAGACTGACTCCCAGGCTGACAGACTGACTCCCAGGCTGACAGACTGACTCCCAGGCTAACAGACTGACTCACAGGCTGACAGACTGACTCCCAGGCTAACAGACTGACTCCCAGGCTAACAGACTGACTCCCAGGCTGACAGACTGACTCCCAGGCTAACAGACTGACTCCCAGGCTGACAGACTGACATCCAGGTTAACAGACTGGTACCCAGGAAAACAGACTGACTCCCAGGCTAACAGGCTGACACCCAGGCTAACAGACTGACTCCCAGGCTGACAGACTGACAGACTGACTCCCAGGTTAGCAGACTGACTCCCAGGCTAACAGACTGACTCAGGCTAACAGACTGACTCAGGCTAACAGACTGACTCCCAGGCTAACAGACTGACTCCCAGGTTAGCAGACTGACTCCCAGGCTAACAGACTGACTCGGGCTAACAGACTGACTCCCAGGTTAGCAGACTGACTCCCAGGCTAACAGACTGACTCCCAGGCTAACAGACTGACTCCCAGGTTAGCAGACTGACTCCCAGGCTAACAGACTGACTCAGGCTAACAGACTGACTCCCAGGTTAACAGACTGGTATTCAGGCTAACAGACTGACTCCCAGGTTAACAGACTGACTCACAGGCTAACAGACTGACTCCCAGGCTAACAGACTGGTACCCAGGCTAACAGACTGACTCAGGCTAACGGACTGACTCCCAGGCTGACAGACTGACTCCCAGGTTAACAGACTGACATCCAGGTTAACAGACTGGTACTCAGGCTAACATACTGACTCCCAGGTTAACAGACTGACTCCCAGGTTAACAGACTGGTACTCAGGCTAACATACTGACTCCCAGGTTAACAGACTGACTCCCAGGTTAACAGACTGGTACCCAGGCTAACAGACTGACTCCCAGGTTAACAGACTGACTCCCAGGTTAACAGACTGACTCCCAGGCTAACAGACTGACTCCCAGGTTAACAGACTGACTCCCAGGCTAACAGACTGACTCCCAGGTTAACAGACTGACTCCCAGGTTAACAGACTGACTCCCAGGTTAACAGACTGACTCCCAGGCTAACAGACTGACTCAGGCTAACAGACTGACTCCCAGGCTAACAGACTGACTCCCAGGCTAACAGACTGACTCCCAGGCTAACAGACTGACTCAGGCTAACAGACTGACTCCCAGGCTGACAGACTGGTACCCAGGCTAACAGACTGACTCAGGCTAACAGACTGACTCCCAGGCTAACAGACTGACTCCCAGGCTAACAGACTGACTCAGGCTAACAGACTGACTCCCAGGCTGACAGACTGGTACCCAGGCTAACAGACTGACTCAGGCTAACAGACTGACTCCCAGGCTAACAGACTGACTCCCAGGTTAACAGACTGACTCCCAGGTTAACAGACTGACTCAGGCTAACAGACTGACTCCCAGGCTAACAGACTGACTCCCAGGCTAACAGGCTGACACCCAGGCTAACAAGCTGACACCCAGGCTAACAGACTGACAAACAGGCTAACAAGCTGACACCCAGGCTAACAAGCTGACACCCAGGCTAACAAGCTGACACCCAGGCTAACAGACGGACACCCAGGCTAACAGACTGACACCCAGGCTAACAGACTGGCATCCAGGCTAGTAACTCCTCTTTCAGAAATTCAACAGATGAGCAATACTGCTCTCTGCTGGAAAGAAGAGTGAACTGCGGTGTAATCATCATAAAGGCCACTAGGGGGTGATGGTACTCCATCAAAACAATTCCCAATCTATCTATATATCTATCTATGAGTATATCTATCCTCCTCCCTCTCTCTCCATCCCTCCTCTCCCTCTCTCCTTCCCTCCTCTCCCTCTCTCCTTCCCTCCTCTCCCTCTCTCCTTCCCACCGCTCCCTCTCTCCTTCCCTCCTCTCCCTCTCTCCATCCCTCCTCTCCCTCTCTCCTTCCCTCCTCTCCCTCTCTCCTTCCCACCGCTCCCTCTCTCCTTCACTCCTCTCTCTCCTTCTCTCCCATCTACATTTACATTACATTTAAGTCATTTAGCAGACGCTCTTATCCAGAGCGACTTACAAATTGGTGCTTTCACCTTATGACATCCAGTGGAACAGCCACTTTACAATAGTGCATCTAGGTCTTTTAAGGGGGGAGGGGGAGAAGGATTACTTTATCCTATCCTAGGTATTCCTGAAAGAGGTGGGGTTTCAGGTGTCTCCGGAAGGTGGTGATTGACTCCGCTGTCCTGGCGTCGTGAGGGAGTTTGTTCCACCATTGGGGGGCCAGAGCAGCGAACAGTTTTGACTGGGCTGAGCGGGAGCTGTACTTCCTCAGTGGTAGGGAGGCGAGCAGGCCAGAGGTGGATGAACGCAGTGCCCTTGTTTGGGTGTAGGGCCTGATCAGAGCCTGGAGGTAGTGAGGTGCCGTTCCCCTCACAGCTCCGTAGGCAAGCACCATGGTCTTGTAGCGGATGCGAGCTTCAACTGGAAGCCAGTGGAGAGAGCGGAGGAGCGGGGTGACGTGAGAGAACTTGGGAAGGTTGAACACCAGACGGGCTGCGGCGTTCTGGATGAGTTGTAGGGGTTTAATGGCACAGGCAGGGAGCCCAGCCAACAGCGAGTTGCAGTAATCCAGACGGGAGATGACAAGTGCCTGGATTAGGACCTGCGCCGCTTCCTGTGTGAGGCAGGGTCGTACTCTGCGGATGTTGTAGAGCATGAACCTACAGGAACGGGCCACCGCCTTGATGTTATTTGAGAACGACAGGGTGTTGTCCAGGATCACGCCAAGGTTCTTAGCGCTCTGGGACGAGGACACAATGGAGTTGTCAACCGTGATGGCGAGATCATGGAACGGGCAGTCCTTCCCCGGGAGGAAGAGAAGCTCCGTCTTGCCGAGGTTCAGCTTGAGGTGATGATCCGTCATCCACACTGATATGTCTGCCAGACATGCAGAGATGCGATTCGCCACCTGGTCGTCAGAAGGGGGAAAGGAGAAGATTAATTGTGTGTCGTCTGCATAGCAATGATAGGAGAGACCATGTGAGGTTATGACAGAGCCAAGTGACTTGGTGTATAGCGAGAATAGGAGAGGGCCTAGAACAGAGCCCTGGGGGACACCAGTGGTGAGAGCACGTGGTGAGGAGACGGATTCTCGCCACGCCACCTGGTAGGAGCGACCTGTCAGGTAGGACGCAATCCAAGCGTGGGCCGCGCCGGAGATGCCCAACTCGGAGAGGGTGGAGAGGAGGATCTGATGGTTCACAGTATCGAAGGCAGCCGATAGGTCTAGAAGGATGAGAGCAGAGGAGAGAGAGTTAGCTTTAGCAGTGCGGAGCGCCTCCGTGATACAGAGAAGAGCAGTCTCAGTTGAATGACTAGTCTTGAAACCTGACTGATTTGGATCAAGAAGGTCATTCTGAGAGAGATAGCGGGAGAGCTGGCCAAGGACGGCACGTTCAAGGGTTTTGGAGAGAAAAGAAAGAAGGGATACTGGTCTGTAGTTGTTGACATCGGAGGGATCGAGTGTAGGTTTTTTCAGAAGGGGTGCAACTCTCGCTCTCTTGAAGACGGGAGGGACGTAGCCAGCGGTCAGGGATGAGTTGATGAGCGAGGTGAGGTAAGGGAGAAGGTCACCGGAGATGGTCTGGAGAAGAGAGGAGGGGATAGGGTCAAGCGGGCAGGTTGTTGGGCGGCCGGCCGTCACAAGACGCGAGATGTCATCTGGAGAGAGAGGGGAGAAAGAGGTCAGAGCACAGGGTAGGGCAGTGTGAGCAGAACCAGCGGTGTCGTTTGACTTAGCAAACGAGGATCGGATGTCGTCGACCTTCTTTTCAAAATGGTTGACGAAGTCATCTGCAGAGAGGGAGGAGGGGGGAGGGGGAGGAGGATTCAAGAGGGAGGAGAAGGTGGCAAAGAGCTTCCTAGGGTTAGAGGCAGATGCTTGGAATTTAGAGTGGTAGAAAGTGGCTTTAGCAGCAGAGACAGAGGAGGAAAATGTAGAGAGGAGGGAGTGAAAGGATGCCAGGTCTGCAGGGAGGCGAGTTTTCCTCCATTTCCGCTCGGCTGCCCGGAGCCCTGTTCTGTGAGCTCGCAATGAGTCGTCGAGCCACGGAGCGGGAGGGGAGGACCGAGCCGGCCTGGAGGATAGGGGACATAGAGAGTCAAAGGATGCAGAAAGGGAGGAGAGGAGGGTTGAGGAGGCAGAATCAGGAGATAGGTTGGAGAAGGTTTGAGCAGAGGGAAGAGATGATAGGATGGAAGAGGAGAGAGTAGCGGGGAGAGAGAGCGAAGGTTGGGACGGCGCGATACCATCCGAGTAGGGGCAGTGTGGGAAGTGTTGGATGAGAGCGAGAGGGAAAAGGATACAAGGTAGTGGTCGGAGACTTGGAGGGGAGTTGCAATGAGGTTAGTGGAGGAACAGCATCTAGTAAAGATGAGGTCGAGCGTATTGCCTGCCTTGTGAGTAGGGGGAAGGTGAGAGGGTGAGGTCAAAAGAGGAGAGGAGTGGAAAGAAGGAGGCAGAGAGGAATGAGTCAAAGGTAGGCGTGGGGAGGTTAAAGTCGCCCAGAACTGTGAGAGGTGAGCCGTCCTCAGGAAAGGAGCTTATCAAGGCATCAAGCTCATTGATGAACTCTCCGAGGGAACCTGGAGGGCGATAAATGATAAGGATGTTAAGCTTGAAAGGGCTGGTAACTGTGACAGCATGGAATTCAAAGGAGGCGATAGACAGATGGGTAAGGGAGAAAGAGAGAATGACCACTTGGGAGAGATGAGGATCCCGGTGCCACCACCCCGCTGACCAGAAGCTCTCGGGTGTGCGAGAACACGTGGGCAGACGAAGAGAGAGCAGTAGGAGTAGCAGTGTTGTCTGTGGTGATCCATGTTTCCGTCAGAGCCAAGAAGTCGAGGGACTGGAGGGGACATAGGCTGAGATGAACTCTGCCTTGTTGGCCGCAGATCGGCAGTTCCAGAGGCTACCGGAGACCTGGAACTCCACGTGGGTCGTGCGCTGGGACCACCAGATTAGGTGGCTGCGGCCATGCGGTGTGGAGCGCGTTTGTATGGTCTGTGCAGAGAGGAGAGAACAGGGATAGACAGACACATAGTTGACAGGCTAGAGAAGAGGCTACGCTAATGCAGAGGAGATTGGAATGACAAGTGGACTACACGTCTCGAATGTTCAGAAAGTTAAGCTTACGTAGCAAGAATCTAATTGACTAAAATGATTAAAATGATACAGTACTGCTGGGGTAGGCTAGCTGCGTTGTTGACACTACCCTAATCAAGTCGTACCGTTGAGTGTGAAGTTTCTACAATGCTGCTTATCGGGAGCTAGCTGGCTAGCTAGCAGTGTTGGTTACGTTACGTTGCGTAGGAGAACGACAATAGCTGGCTAGCTAACCTAGAAAATCGCTCTAGACTACACAATTATCTTTGAAACAAAGACGGCTATGTAGCTAGCTATGTAGCTAGCTACGATCAAACAAATCACACCGTTGGGACTGTAATGAAATGAAGTGAAAAAGTGATACTACCTGTGGAGCGACGCGAATGCGACCGGAATGCGAAAGTTCTATTCAGTAGACGTTGGCTGGCTATTGGCTAGCTAGGAGTGTCTCCTACGTTAAGGACGACAAAATAGCTGGCTAGCTAACCTCGGTGAATTAAGATAATCACTCTAAGACTACACACTCTAAACTACACAATTATCTTGGATACGAAGACAGCAAAGACAACTATGTAGCTATCTAATACTACACTAATCAAGTCGTTCGGTTGAGTGTGATAGTTACTACAGTGCTACGGTAGCCGGTGAACGTATGCTAGCTGCTAGGCAGATAGGAGGGCGACGAAATACGATAATAACGCAATTATCACTCTAAGACTCCACACTCTAAGCTACACAATTATCTTGGATACGAAGACAGCAAAGACAACTATGTAGCTAGCTATGTAGCTAGCTAACACTACACTAATCAAGACGTTCAGTTGAGTGTGATAGCACTACAGTGCTACGGTAGACGGTGAACGTGTTGGACAGATAGGAGACGACGAAATACGATAATTACGCAATTATCTTTGATACAACGACGACTATGTAGCTAGCTAAGAGGAAATTGCTAAGATTAGACAAATCAGACCGTTGTACTATAATGAAATGTAATGAAATGTAATGAAAAAGTTATACAACCTGCAGACCGAAGCGCGGATGCGACCAGATCGCTCCAACCAGATCGCTCCAACCCGGTTCACAAACACAAACACACCCTACAGAGCCCCAGGACAGCAGCACAATGCTCTCTCCTTTCCTCCTCTCTCTCTCCTTCTCTCCCATCTCTCTCCTTCCCACCTCTCCCTCTCTCCTTCCCTCCTCTCTCTCTCCTTCTCTCCTCTCTCTCTCCTTCCCACCTCTCCCTCTCTCCTTCACTCCTCTCTCTCCTTCTCTCCCCTCTCTCTCCTTCCCTCCTCTCCCTCTCTCCTTCCCTCCTCTCCCTCTCTCCTTCCCTCCTCTCCCTCTCTCTCCTTCCCACCACTCCCTCTCTCCTTCCCTCCTCTCTCTCTCCTTCCCACCGCTCCCTTTCTCCTTCCCTCCTCTCCCTCTCTCCTTCCCTCCTCTCCCTCTCTCTCCTTCCCACCTCTCCCTCTCTCCTTCCCTCCTCTCTCTCTCCTTCTCTCCCCTCTCTCTCCCCTTCTCTCCCCTCTCTCTCTCCTTCCCTCCTCTCTCTCTCCTTCTATCCCCTCTCTCTCCCCTTCTCTCCCTCTCTCTCCCCTTCTCTCCCTTCTCTCTCTCCTTCCCACCGCTCCCTTTCTCCTTCCCTCCTCTCCCTCTCTCCTTCCCTCCTCTCCCTCTCTCTCCTTCCCACCTCTCCCTCTCTCCTTCCCTCCTCTCTCTCTCCTTCTCTCCCCTCTCTCTCCCCTTCTCTCCCCTCTCTCTCTCCTTCCGTCCTCTCTCTCTCCTTCTCTACCCTCTCTCTCTCCTTCTCTCCCATCTCTCTCCCCTTCTCTCCCCTCTCTCTCTCCTTCCCTCCTCTCTCTTTCCTTCTCTCCCCTCTCTCTCTCATTCTCTCCCCTCTCTCATTCCCACCTCTCTTCCCACTCTCCCTCTCTCCTTCCCACCTCTCCCTCTCTCCATTCCTCCTCTCCCTCTCTCCAATCCCGCCTCTCACTCTTTCATTCTCTCCCTCTCTCCAATCCCTCCCTCCTTTGTTGGACTGGGAAACATATGTTTTCATTGCCAAAGCAAATGAATAGATAATAAATAAAAGTGAAATAAACAATAAACAGTAAACAAGAAAAGGGCACTCACACAAAAGTTCCAAATTAATAAAGACATTTCAAATGTCATATTATGTCTATGTACAGTGTTGTAATGATGTGTAAATAGTTAAAGTACAAAAGGGAAAATAAATAAACATAAATATGTGTTGTATTTACAATGGTGTTTGTTCTTCACTGGTTGCCCTTTTCTCGTGGCAACAGGTCACACATCTTGCTGCTGTGATGGCACACTGTGGAATTTCACCCAGTAGATATGGGAGGATGTCACACTGTGGTATTTCACCCAGTAGATATGGGATGATGTCACACTGTGGTATTTCACCCAGTAGATATGGGATGATGTCACACTGTGGTATTTCACCCAGTAGATATGGGATGATGTCACACTGTGGTATTTCACCCAGTAGATATGGGATGATGTCACACTGTGGTATTTCACCCAG
This sequence comes from Oncorhynchus nerka, assembly GCF_034236695.1. NCBI lineage: Eukaryota > Metazoa > Chordata > Actinopteri > Salmoniformes > Salmonidae > Oncorhynchus > Oncorhynchus nerka. The sequence continues at coordinate 2,517,879 of NC_088408.1, read as the reverse complement.
TAGATATGGGATGATGTCACACTGTGGTATTTCACCCAGTAGATATGAGATGATGTCACACTGTGGTATTTCACCCAGTAGATATGGGATGATGTCACACTGTGGTATTTCACCCAGTAGATATGGGATGATGTCACACTGTGGTATTTCACCCAGTAGATATGGGATGATGTCACACTGTGGTATTTCACCCAGTAGATATGGGATGATGTCACACTGTGGTATTTCACCCAGTAGATATGGGATGATGTCACACTGTGGTATTTCACCCAGTAGATATGGGATGATGTCACACTGTGGTATTTCACCCAGTAGATATGGGATGATGTCACACTGTGGTATTTCACCCAGTAGATATGGGATGATGTCACACTGTGGTATTTCACCCAGTAGATATGGGATGATGTCACACTGTGGTATTTCACCCAGTAGATATGGGATGATGTCACACTGTGGTATTTCACCCAGTAGATATGGGATGATGTCACACTGTGGTATTTCACCCAGTAGATATGGGATGATGTCACACTGTGGTATTTCACCCAGTAGATATGGGATGATGTCATACTGTGGTATGGTGTTTGTTCTTCACTGGTTGACCTTTTCTTGTGGTAGGTCACAAATCTTGCTGCTGTGATGGCACACTGTGGTATTTCACCCAGTAGATATGGGGGTTAATCAAAAGTGTAATTGTTTTTCGAATTCTTTGTGTGTCTGTGTAATCTGAGGGAAATATCTGTCTCTAATATGGTCATACATTGGGCAGGAGGTTAGGAAGTGCAGCTCAGTTTCCACCTCATTTTGTGGGCAGTGAGCACATAGCCTGTCTTCTCTTGAGAGCCATGTCTGCCTACGGCGGCCTTTCTCAATAGCAAGGCTATGCTCACTGAGTCTGTACATAGTCAAAGCTTTCCTTAATTTTGGGAGTTTATGAAAATTAGATTTGTTTTTTGAATTTTAGATTTGTTAATTTTTTTTCTTTGTTAAGTAATGATGTGCTTGTTTTCTCATGATTTGGTTGGGTCTAATTGTGCTGCTGTCCTGGGGCTCTGTAGGGTGTGTTTGTGTTTGTGAACAGAGTCCCAGGATCAGCTTGCTTAGGGGACTCTTCTACCAGGTTCATCTCTCTGTAGGTGATGGCTTTGTTATGGAAGGTTTGGGAATCGCTTCCTATTGGAGAATCCAGTGGGTTCTGGTCATCTTTAATAGTTGATTCTAAGATTTGTATTTGATCGTGTATATGTTTATGCTGTTTGTTATTTGTTATAGAACCAAAAAGATTGGAGAAGTGGTTTACCCATACATCTCCATTTTGGATAGATAATTCTTCGTGTTGTTGTTTGTTTAGTGTTTTCCTGTTTTCCCAGAAGTGGTTGGATTCTTCAATTACATTGAGCTGATGTCTGATGTGACGCTCCTTCTTTTTCCGTAGTGTATTTCTGTATTGTTTTAGTGATTCACCATAGTGAAGGCGTAGACTCAGGTTTTCCGGGTCTCTGTCTCTTTGGTTGGAAAAGTTTTTCACATTCTTCATCAAACCATTTGTCATCTTAGGTTGTCTGCTTTACATGTTTAATTTGATAGGGAAGCTGAGAGGTCAAAGAAACTGTTTAGAGGGCGGCAGAGACCGTCCTAGAGACATTAACCACACTCAGGTTGTCATGGTTTCACCTGTCACCAGAGGACGGCAGAGGCCGTCCTAGAGTCATTAACCACACTCAGGTTGTCATGGTTTCACCTGTCACCAGAGGGCGGCAGAGACCGTCCTAGAGACATTAACCACACTCAGGTTGTCATGGTTTCACCTGTCACCAGAGGGCGGCAGAGACCGTCCTAGAGACATTAACCACACTCAGGTTGTCATGGTTTCACCTGTCACCAGAGGACGGCAGAGACCGTCCTAGAGACATTAACCACACTCAGGTTGTCATGGTTTCACCTGTCACCAGAGGACGGCAGAGGCCGTCCTAGAGACATTAACCACACTCAGGTTGTCATGATTTCACCTGTCACCAGAGGGCGGCAGAGGCCGTCCTAGAGACATTAACCACACTCAGGTTGTCATGGTTTCACCTGTCACCAGAGGGCGGCAGAGGCCATCCTAGAGACATTAACCACACTCAGGTTGTCATGGTTTCACCTGTCACCAGAGGACGGCAGAGGCCGTCCTAGAGACATTAACCACACTCAGGTTGTCATAGTTTCACCTGTCACCAGAGGACGGCAGAGACCGTCCTAGAGACATTAACCACACTCAGGTTGTCATGGTTTCACCTGTCACCAGAGGACGGCAGAGGCCGTCCTAGAGACATTAACCACACTCAGGTTGTCATGGTTTCACCTGTCACCAGAGGGCGGCAGAGGCCGTCCTAGAGACATTAACCACACTCAGGTTGTCATGGTTTCACCTGTCACCAGAGGGCGGCAGAGGCCGTCCTAGAGTCATTAACCACACTCAGGTTGTCATGGTTTCACCTGTCACCAGAGGGCGGCAGAGGCCGTCCTAGAGTCATTAACCACACTCAGTTGTGTCCTATTTACTCACTATATTACCCTGTTAAAAGAGAGGTGATGTCCTAGAGACATTAACCACACTCAGTTGTGTCCTATTTACTCACTATATTACCCTGTTAAAAGAGAGGTGTGTGTTCTGTCGTCCTTTGCTGAAGCTTGAATTATGTGCGTTTGTCTCCTGAGTGAGTTTTTGAGACATATTGTTTGTTGTTTTCTTGGTTACTGGGATCCTTACGTTACCGTTTCTCAGTAAAGTAGTATGTTGATTCCTCGTCTGGTCTCTTCTCTGAACCTGAGTCCAACCTCACCATGTCACAGTTTACACCTTCCATCTCCTATCTCTTTAATAGAGTGAGTTAGGTCTGCTCTATACCAAATTAGCATATCCCCTGAGTCCCTTCCCTGTTTCACACCTGGCACCTCTCTCTTGCTCTCTCTCTACCTCTATCTATCTCCTCTTCCTTCCTCACCCCTCCTTTCCACCTCACCCCTCCTCTCCTCTTCCTTCCTCACCCCTCCATCTCCTCTTTACCATGTTTCACACCTGGTAGTTTGGTGGATGGGACTACCAGCTCTCTGTAACCTAGAGGACAACCAGTGGGTCCATCTCCTCTATACCACCCACCTGGTAGTGTGGTGGATGGGACTACCAGCTCTCTGAAACCTAGAGGACAACCAGTGGGTCCTTCTCCTCTATACCACCCACCTGGTAGTGTGGTGGATGGGACTACCAGCTCTCTGTAACCTAGAGGACAACCAGTGGGTCCATCTCCTCTATACCACCCACCTGGTAGTGTGGTGGATGGGACTACCAGCTCTCTGAAACCTAGAGGACAACCAGTGGGTCCTTCTCCTCTATACCACCCACCTGGTAGTGTGGTGGATGGGACTACTAGCTCTCTGTAACCTAGAGGACAACCAGTGGGTCCATCTCCTCTATACCACCCACCTGGTAGTGTGGTGGATGGGACTACCAGCTCTCTGTAACCTAGAGGGCAACCAGTGGGTCTGTCTCCTCTATACCACCCACCTGGTAGTGTGGTGGATGGGACTACCAGCTCTCTGTAACCTAGAGGACAACCAGTGGGTCCGTCTCCTCTATACCACCCACCTGGTAGTGTGGTGGATGGGACTACCAGCTCTCTGTAACCTAGAGGGCCACCAGTGGGTTCATCTCCTCTGTACCACCCACCTGGTAGTGTGGTGGATGGGACTACCAGCTCTCTGTAACCTAGAGGGCCACCAGTGGGTTCATCTCCTCTGTACCACCCACCTGGTAGTTTGGTGGATGGGACTACCAGCTCTCTGTAACCTAGAGAGCCACCAGTGGGTCTGTCTCCTTTATACCACCCATCTGGTAGTGTGGTGGATGGGACTACCAGCTCTCTGTAACCTAGAGGGCAACCAGTGGGTCCATCTCCTCTATACCACACACCTGGTAGTGTGGTGGATGGGACTACCAGCTCTCTGTAACCTAGAGGGCAACCAGTGGGTCTGTCTCCTCTATACCACCCACCTGGTAGTGTGGTGGATGGGACTACCAGCTCTCTGTAACCTAGAGGGCAACCAGTGGGTCTGTCTCCTCTATACCACCCACCTGGTAGTGTGGTGGATGGGACTACCAGCTCTCTGTAACCTAGAGGACAACCAGTGGGTCCGTCTCCTCTATACCACCCACCTGGTAGTGTGGTGGATGGGACTACCAGCTCTCTGTAACCTAGAGGGCCACCAGTGGGTTCATCTCCTCTGTACCACCCACCTGGTAGTGTGGTGGATGGGACTACCAGCTCTCTGTAACCTAGAGGGCCACCAGTGGGTTCATCTCCTCTGTACCACCCACCTGGTAGTTTGGTGGATGGGACTACCAGCTCTCTGTAACCTAGAGAGCCACCAGTGGGTCTGTCTCCTTTATACCACCCATCTGGTAGTGTGGTGGATGGGACTACCAGCTCTCTGTAACCTAGAGGGCAACCAGTGGGTCCATCTCCTCTATACCACACACCTGGTAGTGTGGTGGATGGGACTACCAGCTCTCTGTAACCTAGAGGGCAACCAGTGGGTCCATCTCCTCTATACCATGTTTCACACCTGGTAGTGTGGTGGATGGGACTACCAGCTCTCTGTAACCTAGAGGACAACCAGTGGGTCCATCTCCTCTATACCACCCACCTGGTAGTGTGGTGGATGGGACTACCAGCTCTCTGTAACCTAGAGGGCAACCAGTAGGTCCATCTCCTCTATACCAGGTTTCTTGTAGGATGACAATGTCTGTATTTCCGACCTGATGTCCAGGTTCCTGCTCTTTAGGCCAAAGGCAGATGACCTCTGACCTTGGATATTCCATGATGAGATAATGAAGGCTTTGTGTTCCATAGTGTCCAATGTTGTTAGTCATGTGGTTTGGCCTCAGACCAGTAAGTGTGAGCAGAGCCTGCTGAGCATCTGGTACATGCCATTGGCTTGGGCTAGTGTAAGAGTGGGGGTTGGGCCTGTTTGCCTGCTCACGATCTGGGTGTATGTGTGACTTAGTGTGTCAAATTGGAGGGCCATAGGTCTGATCTGAGTGGGCCTATATCGGGTGTGGGCATGGTTGGTTTGGGGGTGTATTGATTGGCTGGTGGTGCTGTGTTCTGGATGTAGGTCCTCTTGGTGTGGGTCCTCTAGGTGTAGGTCCGGGGGGGGGGATGGGGGTCCCGCAGGTCTGGGAGGGTGTCTCGCTGATCTGGATGGCGTGTCTATTGATCTGTTGCTCCTGTGTGAGGTGCTGGGGCTGCGGTTGAGGGCGAGATCCTTTAGAGCGAAGGTGGACACTGCTGCTTTGTAGAGGAGGACCAGGCGAAGGTGGACACTGCTGCTTTGTAGAGGAGGACCTGGTCATAAAGGTGGGCTGCCTTGTAGAGGTGGACCTGGTCATAGAGGCTGTTCTAGTCCAGGGTGGACCTGGTCATAGAGGCTGTTCTAGTCCAGGGTGGACCTGGTCATAGAGGCTGTTCTAGTCCAGGGTGGACCTGGTCATAGAGGATGTTCTAGTCCAGGGTGGACCTGGTCATAGAGGATGTTCTAGTCCAGGGTGGACCTGGTCATAGAGGCTGTTCTAGTCCAGGGTGGACCTGGTCATAGAGGCTGTTCTAGTCCAGGGTGGACCTGGTCATAGAGGCTGTTCTAGTCCAGGGTGGACCTGGTTATAGAGGCTGTTCTAGTCCAGGGTGGACCTGGTCATAGAGGCTGTTCTAGTCCAGGGTGGACCTGGTCATAGAGGCTGTTCTAGTCCAGGGTGGACCTGGTCATAGAGGCTGTTCTAGTCCAGGGTGGACCTGGTCATAGAGGCTGTTCTAGTCCAGGGTGGACCTGGTCATAGAGGCTGTTCTAGTCCAGGGTGGAGTGGTGGACCTGGTCATAGAGGCTGTTCTAGTCCAGGGTGGACCTGGTCATAGAGGATGTTCTAGTCCAGGGTGGAGTGGTGGACCTGGTCATACAGGCTGTTCTAGTCCAGGGTGGACCTGGTCATAGAGGCTGTTCTAGTCCAGGGTGGACCTGGTCATAGAGGCTGTTCTAGTCCAGGGTGGACCTGGTCATAGAGACTGTTCTAGTCCAGGGTGGACCTGGTCATAGAGGCTGTTCTAGTCCAGGGTGGACCTGGTCATAGAGGCTGTTCTAGTCCAGGGTGGAGTGGTGGACCTGGTCATAGAGGCTGTTCTAGTCCAGGGTGGACCTGGTCATAGAGGATGTTCTAGTCCAGGGTGGAGTGGTGGACCTGGTCATACAGGCTGTTCTAGTCCAGGGTGGACCTGGTCATAGAGGCTGTTCTAGTCCAGGGTGGACCTGGTCATAGAGGCTGTTCTAGTCCAGGGTGGACCTGGTCATAGAGGCTGTTCTAGTCCAGGGTGGACCTGGTCATAGAGGCTGTTCTAGTCCAGGGTGGACCTGGTCATAGTGGCTGTTCTAGTCCAGGGTGGAGTGGTGGACCTGGTCATAGAGGATGTTCTAGTCCAGGGTGGACCTGGTCATAGTGGCTGTTCTAGTCCAGGGTGGACCTGGTCATAGAGGCTGTTCTAGTCCAGGGTGGACCTGGTCATAGAGGATGTTCTAGTCCAGGGTGGACCTGGTCATAGAGGCTGTTCTAGTCCAGGGTGGACCTGGTCATAGAGGCTGTTCTAGTCCAGGGTGGACCTGGTCATAGAGGCTGTTCTAGTCCAGGGTGGACCTGGTCATAGAGGCTGTTCTAGTCCAGGGTGGACCTGGTCATAGAGGCTGTTCTAGTCCAGGGTGGACCTGGTCATAGAGGCTGTTCTAGTCCAGGGTGGAGTGGTGGACCTGGTCATAGAGGCTGTTCTAGTCCAGGGTGGACCTGGTCATAAAGGCTGTTCTAGTCCAGGGTGGACCTGGTCATAACTTCCTGTATACACCATCCCAGTCAACTTCCTGTATACACCAGCCCAGTCAACTTTCTGGATACACCATCCCAGTCAACTTCATGTATACACCTTTCCAGTCAACTTCATGTATACACCAGCCCAGTCAACTTCCTGTATACACCATCCCAGTCAACTTCCTGTATACACCAGCCCAGTCAACTTCCTGTATACACCATCCCAGTCAACTTCCTGTATACACCAGCCCAGTCAACTTCCTGTATACACCAGCCTAGTCAACTTCCTGTATACACCAGCCCAGTCAACTTCCTGTATACACCATCCAGTCAACTTCCTGTATACACCAGCCCAGTCAACTTCCTGTATACACCAGCCCAGTCAACTTCCTGTATACACCATCCCAGTCAACTTCCTGTATACACCAGCCTAGTCAACTTCCTGTATACACCAGCCTAGTCAACTTCCTGTATACACCAGCCCAGTCAACTTCCTGTATACACCAGCCCAGTCAACTTCCTGTATACACCAGCCCAGTCAACTTCCTGTATACACCTTCCCATTCAACTTCCTGTATACACCATCCAGTCAACTTCCTGTATACACCAGCCCAGTCAACTTCCTGTATACACCATCCCAGTCAACTTCCTGTATACACCAGCCTAGTCAACTTCCTGTATACACCAGCCTAGTCAACTTCCTGTATACACCAGCCCAGTCAACTTCCTGTATACACCAGCCCAGTCAACTTCCTGTATACACCAGCCCAGTCAACTTCCTGTATACACCTTCCCATTCAACTTCCTGTATACACCAGCCCAGTCAACTTCCTGTATACACCATCCCAGTCAACTTCCTGTATACACCATCCCAGTCAACTTCCTGTATACACCATCCAGTCAACTTTCTGTATACACCATCCAGTCAACTTCCTGTATACACCCGCCCAGTCAACTTCCTGTATACACCAGCCTAGTCAACTTCCTGTATACACCAGAAAGGTCACCTTCCTGTATACACCAGCCCAGTCAACTTCCTGTATACACCAGCCCAGTCAACTTCCTGTATACACCATCCCAGTCAACTTCCTGTATACACCACCCCAGTCAACTTCCTGTATACACCAGCCCAGTCAACTTCCTGTATACACCATCCCAGTCAACTTCCTGTATACACCATCCCAGTCAACTTCCTGTATACACCATCCAGTCAACTTTCTGTATACACCATCCAGTCAACTTCCTGTATACACCATCCAGTCAACTTCCTGTATACACCAGCCCAGTCAACTTCCTGTATACACCAGCCTAGTCAACTTCCTGTATACACCAGAAAGGTCAACTTCCTGTATACACCAGCCCAGTCAACTTCCTGTATACACCAGCCTAGTCAACTTCCTGTATACACCATCCCAGTCAACTTCCTGTATACACCATCCAGTCAACTTCCTGTATACACCATCCCAGTCAACTTCCTGTATACACCACCCCAGTCAACTTCCTGTATACACCACCCCAGTCAACTTCCTGTATACACCAGCCCAGTCAACTTCCTGTATACACCATCCCAGTCAACTTCCTGTATACACCAGCCCAGTCAACTTCCTGTATACACCATCCCAGTCAACTTCCTGTATACACCAGCCTAGTCAACTTCCTGTATACACCAGAAAGGTCAACTTCCTGTATACACCAGCCCAGTCAACTTCCTGTATACACCAGCCTAGTCAACTTCCTGTATACACCATCCCAGTCAACTTCCTGTATACACCAGCCCAGTCAACTTCCTGTATACACCATCCCAGTCAACTTCCTGTATACACCACCCCAGTCAACTTCCTGTATACACCAGCCCAGTCAACTTCCTGTATACACCATCCCAGTCAACTTCCTGTATACACCAGCCTAGTCAACTTCCTGTATACACCATCCCAGTCATCTTCCAATATGGATCCTTTCTTAGACAATGTAGAAAACATTGCTAAGAAGATAGATAATGATTTCAGGGATTTTTGTGATGATGAGTTATCTGAAATGAGATAAAAGACTGTATTAAAAGCCTTATGGACAATAGGTCCCCTGGAAATGATGGTTTTAGAAAGCATTCAATGATACATTGATTCCTTTCATTCTTGTTATGTTTCACGAATCAATAGAAAAAGGGGAGTTACTGGCTTCCTTATTAAAAAACAAGGTGTAATTACTTTGATTCCCAAACCTAATAAGGATAGTCTTTATATAGACAACCGGAGACCTATTAGCCTGTTGAATAATGATGGGAAATGATTTGCCCTTGTATTTGCTAAGAGGTCGAAACAAGGCTTGCGTCATATAATTGATGAAGAATAATCTGGTTTTATGCATGGTCGACACATTAGTAATAACATCAGATTGATCTTAGATATGATTGACTATAATGACCTCATCCTTGATGATAGTTTTCTTATGTTTGTTGATTTTTAAAAAGCTTTTGACGCTGAAGAACATGAGTTTCTGTTCAAAGGAATGTGTTTTTTGGGGTTTGGTGATTTTCTTCTTTTTAAGCAGTCCAAACGTTATATCGTGGTTGTACTGGCTGTCTCCAAAGGGACATTTCAAAGTATTTCAGCACTTGGAAAGGAATTAAAACTGTCATCTGGCTGATACCACCCTATTTTTGAGACAAGAATGAGGTTTCTAAAGCAGTTTCCTTGTACTGAAGACTTTTCCTTAGTTTCAGGTTTTGAAAATGAATATCTCTTATTTCAGTATACGGCATCCCAATTAAAGACAAGGTTACTTATCTTGGAATTATGCAAGGATATGCAAGGATGAAAAACAAAAGGAGTGAATTAAACTTTAACCCCATAATTGCGAAAACAAAGAAGATATTGAACGTCTGGTTACTGAGAGATATTTCGTTATACGGTCAGGTTTTATTATCCAAAGCTGAAGGGTTATCCAGATCGGCTTATGTCTCGTTATCGCTTGACTTTCCCCCTACAATTGTAAAGGACTTAGATAAGATTCTTTATCATTTCATTTGGAGCAACAAGCCTCACTATCTACGGAAAGATATTCTCACTAAAACCCAAGAACAAGGAGGTCTTGAGGTTCTAGATTTCAATGCTCTAAATAATACTTGTTAAAATAAATTGTTTTCTAAACTATATTATTATATATTACGAACCAGAACAGTATCTGGAATGTCTTATTTATTTGACTCAGTTGGTGGTTTAGAATTTCTGCTTCGGTGTCATTTTGATGTCGATAAAATCCCAGTAAAATTGGCCAAATACCATGAGCAGGCTTGGATGTTAGCGTATAAACCCAATGTTTCCCCTCACAGATACTTTCTATGGCACAACAATGATATATACGATTTAAAAATAAGTCTCTGGTTTGAGAATGAAAGGATTTTAGTTGGTCAGTTACTGAATGAGGATGGATATCAACTCTCGTATGGGGAATTTCTTGATCAATTTAGAATTCCAATAACCCCCCAAAAATATTCAATTGTTTTTGATGTGATTCCAAGGGGGATTGTATATATTTTTTAATTCCTCTGTGGTTGATGTAAGTAACAGATTTATATGAAAATATATTCATATTTACATCCTCAAAGATAAATGTAGTAATAAACAGATGAGTAATATTGTTTGTGATACTACATTTCCATCAGAAATAACTTTTTGGTTGAATATATACAATGGAGGAGGGCATGGACAATGGCTAACACATATTGTAACAACTTTCCATGGTAACAAGGTAAAGGAACTGTCCATGGTAACAAGGTAAAGGTACTTTCCATGGTAACAAGGTAAAGGTACTTTCCATGGTAACAAGGTAAAGGAACTGTCCATGGTAACAAGGTAAAGGTACTTTCCATGGTAACAAGGTAAAGGAACTGTCCATGGTAACAAGGTAAAGGTACTTTCCATGGTAACAAGGTAAAGGGACTTTCCATGGTAACAAGGTAAAGGAACTGTCCATGGTAACAAGGTAAAGGTACTTTCCATGGTGACAAGGTAAAGGGACTTTCCATGGTAACAAGGTAAAGGAACTGTCCATGGTAACAAGGTAAAGGTACTTTCCATGGTGACAAGGTAAAGGGACTTTCCATGGTGACAAGGTAAAGGAACTGTCCATGGTAACAAGGTAAAGGAACTGTCCATGGTAACAAGGTAAAGGAACTGTCCATGGTAACAAGGTAAAGGAACTGTCCATGGTAACAAGGTAAAGGAACTGTCCATGGTAACAAGGTAAAGGAACTGTCCATGGTAACAAGGTAAAGGAACTGTCCATGGTAACAAGGTAAAGGAAGTCTAAATTAAAATGTTACATAGAATTAAGATGCATGAATGATAAACATGTTTTGTAAAGATTCAAGCTGAATATTGAATATATCTGTGATTTATGTGGAATGGAGTAGGAGACCATTTTGCATTTGTTTTTAACCCGTATTTATAGTAGAGTTTTTGGGATTAATATACAGAACTTTGTTACAAAGAAAACAGGACAGGTTGTACAATGTAATAGTTTTAATATGATTTATTTCAGAACTTCTGACATTGATAAAGATGTAATATATTTAATTAAACTGCTAATGATATCAGGTACATTTCATATTTGCAAATTGTCTAATTCAAAACCTAACTTTCTTCACTTTATAAATGAATGTAAACAATATGGCACTACTTTAACCTAACGACGCCAGGACAGCGGAGTCAATCACCACCTTCCGGAGACACCTGAAACCCCACCTCTTTAAGGAATACCTAGGATAGGATAAAGTAATCCTTCTCACCCCCCCCTTAAAAGACCTAGATGCACTATTGTAAAGTGGCTGTTCCACTGGAGGTCATAAGGTGAAAGCACCAATTTGTAAGTCGCTCTGGATAAGAGCGTCTGCTAAATGACTTAAATGTAAATGTAAATGTTGTATTATTAATGAATATGATTTGTTGTTTAGGATTTCTGGCCATGTAAAGTGTTTGTATGTGATTATTCCTCTTTTGGTTGTTGATATTTGCTCATAAAAAAACAACAAATAAAAAATAACATCGCCTACAAGTGTGATCTGGGATTTCTATTGAAGAGTTTAGTCTATCTTTACAATGTCCTGTCTTTGTCCGGAGCATATTCATTCATAATTATGGGGCCGCTGCGGTAGAGTGACATTTTCGGGAGGAGTTCCCGAAATACAGCGACCCTATTGGTCCCAGCCTACACAGGCAGTCTTCCGGTAGCGTGATCTGTGTTCGAAGCGTAAGGGGACACACACTTTGCTACCAGCACGGAGACGGAGCTGACGCCCCTGCGACGAAAATGACGACGGTAAGGCTGCCCTGTTTGTTATGTTGTCTAGCGTGGGTTTATATAGTCTTGACGTTGCCCTAAAACTACCCTTGAGTCATGTACTTTAACATGCTGACAGGCTCGCTCTCGGTTGGTTGTTGTTGCTAACTAAATAACTACTTGAAGGTTGTGCCCCGTAGCAGGCTTGCTTTCATTTACGAAATGATCGAGCTCTGTCGAGGGAGGAACAGTTGTTTTTATTTAAAATATATATATATATATATTGTGTATATGTATTTATTCTGAACACTTCCGTTTGTTGGCAATGTCGAATTCTTGCATATTTATTTTCTTCCTACAAATACTGATTTATGTTCACTTAGCTGAACAGACAAACGCCGCCGAGTACTACATTGTTAACCAATCAAAACTCGTACTATCCATGGTATTTTCTCTGCTGATCACGTCTGCCAATCAGGTTGTCCGTTTCTAAGTAGACCGCTGGTGACCTATCCAAAGAGTAGTGTTCGGCTCATTTTACTGACTCGGATCTTTTCGACTCGTTAAATACATTTAATTTTTTTTTTTAAATTTAAAATTTAACTAGGCAAGTCAGTTAAGAACAGTATATTATTTACAATGACGGCCTACCCCAGCCAAACCAGGACTACGCTGGGCCAATTGTGCACTGCACTATGGGAGTTCCAAACACGGCTGGATGTGATACAGCCTGGATTCAAACCAGGGACTGTAGTGACGCCTCTTGCACTGAGATGCAGTGCCTTAGACCGCTGTGCCACTCTGGAGCCCAAGAATGACTCATTTTGTTCATTTGAGTCAGGAATATGGCACCAGAGAGCTGCCAAAAGGTTGAATTAACATTTAGTTAGGATCGTAAGAAAAGCCAAGCGTGAAACGTAAATGTGAAATTTAGTTTGACTGGAGTGATGAGTGGGCCTAGTTTGACTGGAGCGAGGAGTGGGCCTAGTTTGACTGGAGCGAGGAGTGGGCCTAGTTTGACTGGAGCGAGGAGTGGGCCTAGTTTGACTGGAGCGAGGAGTGGGCCTAGTTTGACTGGAGCGAGGAGTGGGCCTAGTTTGACTGGAGCGAGGAGTGGGCCTAGTTTGACTGGAGCGAGGCGTGGGCCTAGTTTGACTGGAGCGAGGAGTGGGCCTAGTTTGACTGGAGCGAGGAGTGGGCCTAGTTTGACTGGAGCGAGGAGTGGGCCTAGTTTGACTGGAGCGAGGAGTGGGCCTAGTTTGACTGGAGCGAGGAGTGGGCCTAGTTTGACTGGAGCGAGGAGCGGGCCTAGTTTGACTGGAGCGAGGAGCGGGCCTGGTTTGACTGGAGCGAGGAGCGGGCCTGGTTTGACTGGAGCGAGGAGCGGGCCTGGTTTGACTGGAGCGAGGAGCGGGCCTAGTTTGACTGGAGCGAGGAGCGGGCCTGGTTTGACTGGAGCGAGGAGCGGGGCGGGCCTGGTTTGACTGGAGCGGGGCGGGCCTGGTTTGACTGGAGCGGGGCGGGCCTGGTTTGACTGGAGCGGGGCGGGCCTGGTTTGACTGGAGCGGGGCGGGCCTGGTTTGACTGGAGTGAGGAGTGGGGCGGGCCTAGTTTGACTGGAGTGGGGCGGGCCTAGTTTGACTGGAGCGAGGAGTGGGGCGGGCCTAGTTTGACTGGAGCGAGGAGCGGGGCGGGCCTAGTTTGACTGGAGCGGGGCGGGCCTAGTTTGACTGGAGCGGGGCGGGCCTAGTTTGACTGGAGCGGGGCGGGCCTAGTTTGACTGGAGCGGGGCGGGCCTAGTTTGACTGGAGCGGGGCGGGCCTAGTGCCTGGATACAGCCCTTAGCAGTGTTATATCGGCAATATACCACAAACCCCAAAGGTGCCTTATTGCTATTATAAACTGGTTACCAATGTAATTAGAGCAGTGAAAATACATGTTTTGTCAAATCCATGGTGTACGGTCTGATATACCACAGCTGTCAGCCAATCAGCATTCAGGGCCCCGAACCACCCAGTTTATGGTGTTTCTATAAACCTGCAGCTAGGTACTTGAAGTGAGACCGATAATCATGACAAAACACGACAATCACTTTAGTTCACTGACAGAGATATAACTAATGAAATGGACATTAGCTAGCTAGGCTAAATGGTCAAACGATCGGTTCGTATTTAAAAGCTCAAACAGATATGTATCCTCTTCAGTCTGGGAGCTAGCTAGCTAGCTATATCTGATCCTCTTCAGTCTGGGAGCTAGCTAGCTAGCTATATCTGATCCTCTTCAGTCTGGGAGCTAGCTAGCTAGCTATATCTGATCCTCTTCAGTCTGGGAGCTAGCTAGCTAGCTATATCTGATCCTCTTCAGTCTGGGAGCTAGCTAGCTATATCTGATACTCTTCAGTCTGGGAGCTAGCTAGCTATATCTGATCCTCTTCAGTCTGGGAGCTAGCTAGCTAGCTATATCTGATCCTCTTCAGTCTGGGAGCTAGCTAGCTATATCTGATCCTCTTCCGTCTGGGAGCTAGCTAGCTATATCTGATCCTCTTCAGTCTGGGAGCTAGCTAGCTAGCTATATCTGATCCTCTTCAGTCTGGGAGCTAGCTAGCTAGCTATATCTGATCCTCTTCAGTCTGGGAGATAGCTAGCTATATCTGATCCTCTTCAGTCTGGGAGATAGCTAGCTATATCTGATCCTCTTCAGTCTGGGAGCTAGCTAGCTATATCTGATCCTCTTCAGTCTGGGAGCTAGCTAGCTAGCTAGCTATATCTGATCCTCTTCAGTCTGGGAGCTAGCTAGCTAGCTAGCTAGCTATATCTGATCCTCTTCAGTCTGGGAGCTAGCTAGCTAGATCCTCTTCAGTCTGGGAGCTAGCTAGCTAGCTATCTGATCCTCTTCAGTCTGGGAGCTAGCTAGCTATATATCTGATCCTCTTCAGTCTGGGAGCTAGCTAGCTAGCTATATCTGATCCTCTTCAGTCTGGGAGCTAGCTCTATATCTGGAGTCTGGGAGCTAGCTAGCTAGCTATATCTGATCCTCTTCAGTCTGGGAGCTAGCTAGCTATATCTGATCCTCTTCAGTCTGGGAGCTAGCTAGCTAGCTATATCTGATCCTCTTCAGTCTGGGAGCTAGCTAGCTAGCTATATCTGATCCTCTTCAGTCTGGGAGCTAGCTAGCTAGCTATATCTGATCCTCTTCAGTCTGGGAGATAGCTAGCTAGCTATATCTGATCCTCTTCAGTCTGGGAGCTAGCTAGCTAGCTATATCTGATCCTCTTCAGTCTGGGAGCTAGCTAGCTAGCTATATCTGATCCTCTTCAGTCTGGGAGCTAGCTAGCTAGCTATATCTGATCCTCTTCAGTCTGGGAGCTAGCTAGCTAGCTATATCTGATCCTCTTCAGTCTGGGAGCTAGCTAGCTATATCTGATCCTCTTCAGTCTGGGAGATAGCTAGCTAGCTATGTTCATCAGACATCACGGTTTCACAAGAGGCTGTTTGCATAGAAGCAGGCCATTGGCTGCCTCCATCACCAGGGGGTTTTTGATTTGGTTCCAAGTTTAGCAGTTCAGCAAATTTGTCTTCGCAGACGGTGTTGAAATGTACTTTTTTTATGACAAAATGTCTGCAGCTAATTCTTCAGTCTGGGAGCCAGCTAGCAATCTGTCCTCTTCAGTCTGGGAGCTAGCTAGCCATGAAAAATAATATTTTAAAAAATAAATATTTTACTGTCATATATATTTTTTAATCAGCTCCTCCCTCGATGGGGATCGATCAACTTCATGTTATTGGGCTTGGGCTCACCACCTATTGGTTGTTAAATAAAGCCTGTTAATGCTAGCCTATTGGTTGTTAAATAAAGCCTGTTAATGCTAGCCTATTGGTTGTTAAATAAAGCCTGTTAATGCTAGCCTATTGGTTGGTAAATAAAGCCTGTTTAATGCTAGCCTATTGGTTGTTAAATAAAGCCTGTTTAATGCTAGCCTATTGGTTGGTAAATAAAGCCTGTTAATCTGGGAGCTATTGCTTGTTATATATCTTTAATGCTAGCCTATTCTGGTCCTCTTCAATAAAGCCTGTTAATGCTAGCCTATTGGTTGGTAAATAAAGCCTGTTTAATGCTAGCCTATTGGTTGGTAAATAAAGCCTGTTAATGCTAGCCTATTGGTTGGTAAATAAAGCCTGTTAATGCTAGCCTATTGGTTGGTAAATAAAGCCTGTTAATGCTAGCCTATTGGTTGGTAAATAAAGCCTGTTAATGCTAGCCTATTGGTTGTTAAATAAAGCCTGTTAATGCTAGCCTATTGGTTGTTAAATAAAGCCTGTTAATGCTAGCCTATTGGTTGTTAAATAAAGCTGATCCTCTTAGTCTGGGATGCTAGCCTATTGGCCAGCTTGTTAAATAAAGCCTGTTAATGCTAGCCTATTGGTTGTTAAATAAAGCCTGTTAATGCTAGCCTATTGGTTGTTAAATAAAGCCTGTTAATGCTAGCCTATTGGTTGTTAAATAAAGCCTGTTAATGCTAGCCTATTGGTTGTTAAATAAAGCCTGTTAATGCTAGCCTATTGGTTGTTAAATAAAGCCTGTTAATGCTAGCCTATTGGTTGTTAAATAAAGCCTGTTAATGCTAGCCTATTGGTTGTTAAATAAAGCATGTTAATGCTAGCCTATTGAAAATTGTTAAATAAAGCCTGTTAATGCTCAGCTCCTCCTATTGGGTTAAATAAAGCCTGTTAATGCTAGCCTATTGGTTGTTAAATAAAGCCTGTTAATGCTAGCCTATTGGTTGTTAAATAAAGCCTGTTTAATGCTAGCCTATTGGTTGTTAAATAAAGCCTGTTTAATGCTAGCCTATTGGTTGGTAAATAAAGCCTGTTAATGCTAGCCTATTGGTTGTTAAATAAAGCCTGTTTAATGCTAGCCTATTGGTTGTTAAATAAAGCCTGTTTAATGCTAGCCTATTGGTTGTTAAATAAAGCCTGTTTAATGCTAGCCTATTGGTTGGTAAATAAAGCCTGTTAATGCTAGCCTATTGGTTGTTAAATAAAGCCTGTTTAATGCTAGCCTATTGTTTGTTAAATAAAGCCTGTTAATGCTAGCCTATTGGTTGTTAAATAAAGCCTGTTAATGCTAGCCTATTGGTTGGTAAATAAAGCCTGTTAATGCTAGCCTATTGGTTGGTAAATAAAGCCTGTTTAATGCTAGCCTATTGGTTGGTAAATAAAGCCTGTTAATGCTAGCCTATTGGTTGTTAAATAAAGCCTGTTTAATGCTAGCCTATTGGTTGTTAAATAAAGCCTGTTTAATGCTAGCCTATTGGTTGTTAAATAAAGCCTGTTAGTGCTAGCCTATTGGTTGGTAAATAAAGCCTGTTAATGCTAGCCTATTGGTTGGTAAATAAAGCCTGTTTAATGCTAGCCTATTGGTTGTTAAATAAAGCCTGTTAGTGCTAGCCTATTGGTTGGTAAATAAAGCCTGTTAATGCTAGCCTATTGGTTGGTAAATAAAGCCTGTTTAATGCTAGCCTATTGGTTGGTAAATAAAGCCTGTTAATGCTAGCCTATTGGTTGTTAAATAAAGCCTGTTTAATGCTAGCCTATTGGTTGTTAAATAAAGCCTGTTAATGCTAGCCTATTGGTTGGTAAATAAAGCCTGTTAATGCTAGCCTATTGGTTGTTGCCACGGAGTGTTCAATGTCCACAGTCCAAGGCTGGCTCGCTATCAGGTCGACTAGGCAGCTGTGGCCCCGTTCAAACACTTAGGAAATCCTTCCTTTTGAAGTAATGACTAGTATCTGAAGAATGTAGCGACCTTAAAGGAGGAGTTTGATTTCTTATGACATGTTATGGAAGGGTCCAGACACCATTTTTGCGATTTCGCTTGTTTTTAAACAACTACCCAAGAACTACCGAGCTAGACCTAGAGCTAGACCTGGAGCTAGAGCTAGACCTAGAGCTAGAGCTAGACCTGGAGCTAGAGCTAGACCTGGAGCTAGACCTAGAGCTAGACCTAGACCTGGAGCTAGACCTAGAGCTAGACCTAGAGCTAGACCTGGAGCTAGAGCTAGACCTAGAGCTAGACCTGGAGCTAGAGCTAGACCTGGAGCTAGACCTAGAGCTAGACCTAGAGCTAGACCTAGAGCTAGACCTGGAGCTAGACCTGGAGCTAGACCTAGACCTAGTCGCACAAAATGGAAAATAACCATGTGAAGGAAGTTGGGAATGACACAATTGAATATGTCCAACGAGGAAAGGTGTTGATCTGAGTGTTCTTTCCCAGGCTGTTTTCCTGAACAAGATGTCTTCATCCAGGTTGTAATCATGCCTTCAAATCAACACACACCAGATATGACATTTCCACCATTTTGAATGGTGTTTCCTTGTTGCAGTGTGAGGACCCCTCAGGCTTCAAGCAGGAGGATGAGTTTATGGACATCCTGGAGGAGAGGAGGAGGAGCAGTGACCTAGGCCACGCCCTCCGAACCTTTACCCCCTCCCCTTACAAGGGAGCCCCTCCTCTCTCCGCGGGCGCCCTCAACAGGATGGTTCTGGAGTCACAGTACCTACGATACGTCACCAAGGAGGTACAGTGTGCATGCGAGCGAGAATCCTGTACACTCAACAGGATCAACCAATCACAGGACATTAAGTCCAGTTCCTGCCCGACCACATTGCAGACACATGCAAGGCCTTACAATAGGTGTTTAACATATCAGCTAGTCATATCAATATATAGCCAATCAAATATACTTTATTTGTCACATGACGCTGAATACAACAAGTGTAGACTTGACCGTGAAATTCTTCCTTACAAGCCTTTAACCAACAGTTCAAGAAGAAGAAAATAATATTTACCAAGTAGACTAAAATAAAAAGTAACACGATAACAATAACGAGGCTATATACAGGGGGTACCAGTACAGAGTCAATGTGGAGGCTATATACAGGGGGTACAGAGTCAATGTGGAGGCTATATACAGGGGGTAGTACAGAGTCAATGTGGAGGCTATATACAGGGGTTACGGTACAGAGTCAATGTGGAGGCTATATACAGGGGGTACCAGTACAGAGTCAATGTGGAGGCTATATACAGGGGGTTACAGAGTCAATGTGGAGGCTATATGGTACAGAGTCAATGTGGAGGCTATATACAGGGGTACCAGTACAGAGTCAATGTGGAGGCTATATACAGGGGTACCAGTACAGAGTCAATGTGGAGGCTATATACAGGGGTGGAGGCTATACCGGTACAGAGTCAATGTGGAGGCTATATACAGGGGGTACCAGTACAGAGTCAATGTGGAGGCTATATACAGGGGTACCAGTACAGAGTCAATGTGGAGGCTATATACAGGGGTACCGGTACAGAGTCAATGTGGAGGCTATATACAGGGGGTACCGGTACAGAGTCAATGTGGAGGCTATATACAGGGGGTACCAGTACAGAGTCAATGTGGAGGCTATATACAGGGGTACCGGTACAGAGTCAATGTGGAGGCTATATACAGGGGGTACAGTACAGAGTCAATGTGGAGACTATATACAGGGGGTACCGGTACAGAGTCAATGTGGAGTCAACAGAGTCAATGTGGAGGCTATATACAGGGGTACCGGTACAGAGTCAATGTGGAGGCTGGAGGGGGGTATATCAATGTGGAGGCTATATACAGGGGGTACCGGTACAGAGTCAATGTGGAGGCTATATACAGGGGGTACCGGTACAGAGTCAATGTGGAGGCTATATACAGGGGTTACCGGTACAGAGTCAATGTGGAGGCTATATACAGGGGTACTGGTACAGAGTCAATGTGGAGGCTATATACAGGGGTACCGGTACAGAGTCAATGTGGAGGCTATATACACAGAGTCAATGTGGAGGCTATATACAGGGGTACCGGTACAGAGTCAACGTGGAGGCTATATACAGGGGGTACAGAGTCAACGTGGAGGCTATATACAGGGGGTACCGGTACAGAGTCAACGTGGAGGCTATATAGAGTCAAGTCAATGTGGAGGCTATATACAGGGGTACTGGTACAGAGTCAATGTGGAGGCTATATACAGGGGGTACCGGTACAGAGTCAATGTGGAGGCTATATACAGGGTGTACCGGTACAGAGTCAATGTGGAGGCTATATACAGGGGGTAAAGTACAGAGTCAATGTGGAGGCTATATACAGGGGGTACTGGTACAGAGTCAATGTGGAGGCTATATACAGGGGGGTACCGGTACAGAGTCAATGTGGAGGCTATATACAGGGGGTACTGGTACAGAGTCAATGTGGAGGCTATATACAGGGGTACTGGTACAGAGTCAATGTGGAGGCTATATACAGGGGGTACTGGTACAGAGTCAATGTGGAGGCTATATACAGGGGGTACCGGTACAGAGTCAATGTGGAGGCTATATACAGGGTGTACCGGTACAGAGTCAATGTGGAGGCTATATACAGGGTGTTACGGTACAGAGTCAATGTGGAGGCTCTATACAGGGCAGTGTGGAGGCTCTATACAGGGGGGTACCGGTATAGTGTCAGTGTGGAGGCTATATACAAGGCAGTGTGGAGGCTCTATACAGGAGGTACCGGTATAGAGTCAATGTGGAGGCTCTATACAGGGCAGTGTGGAGGCTCTATACAGGGGGCTACCGGGACAGATTCAGTGTGCGGGGGTACAGGCTAGTTGAGGTAATCTGTACATGTAGGTGGGGGGCGAAGTGACTATCCACAGATAATAAACAGACATCGAGTAGCTTTGTATGCATGTCTGTGTGTGGAGTAAAGGTGGTCTAGGATTATTATTTTTTTCTCCCTGGTTGCACATTTAAGTTTGCACTCCTAGTGGAGTGCTGCTTCTGGGTGAGCATTTTCTTCTTTGCTTATGGCCTAATAGAGTTGGTTGAGTGCGGTCTTAGTGCCAGCTTTGTTCTGTGGTGGTAAATAGACGGCTACGAATTATACAGATGAAAGCTCTCTCGGTAGATAGTGTGGTCTACAGCTTATCATAAGGTCCTCTACCTTATTCTAGGGACAATAAGGAGTCCTGCGTCTTTCAGCAGTATTTAGCACTAGCAATGTTTATCTCATCTGGTTGGCGGGAGAGTACAGCCTTGCAGTAGTCTAATCTTGACGCAACCAATGTAGTTGCAGGAACTCGACATCTAACCCTTGAACCCTGACCTCTCTGTGCAGGTGGCCATGGAGACTGGTGAGAGTGTGGATCTGGTGAGAGAGGAGGCGTCCGGGATACTGGATGAGATGTCTCAGAACCTCCAGCTGGGATTCATCAGACTGCTGGGGTTCACCCTCAGTAAAGTATTCAAGAGGCTCTTCAGCCACATCAACATCAACCAGGAAGGACTCAATAGGGTCAGAATACTACTAGAATACTACTATTATAATACAAAGAATACTAGAATTCAGTAGTCTTCAAGAGGCTCTTCAGCCTCAACATTATAATACAAAGAATACTATTACTACTACTAGAACTCAACTACTATAATACAGTAGTATACAGTTCACCTTCAGTAGTCTTCAAGAGGCTCTTCAGCCTCAACATCAACCGGGAAGGACTCAATAGGGTCAGAATACAACTATTATAATACTACTACTACTACTATAATACTACTAGTATAATACAAGTAGAATACTACCACTAGAATACTACTATTATAATTCAAAATGAATACTACTACTAGAATACTGCTATTATAATACTACTACTGCTAGAATAGTACTACCATTATAATACAAATAGAATACTACTACTATAATACAAATAGAATACTACTACTAGAATACTGCTATTATAATACAAATAGAATACTGCTAGTATAATAGAACTAGAATACGACTACTGCTATAATAGTACTACTATTATAATACAAATAGAATAGCTACTACTGATTATAATACTACTACTGCTACTCAAATAATATTGTAATACAAATAGAATGCTACTACTATAATATTGCTACTACTACTAGAACACTACTATAATACAAATAGAATACTGCTACTGTAATACTACTATTATAATACAAATAGAATACTACTTCTATACTGCTACTGTAATACCACTACTATAATGCAAATAGAATACTACTTCTATACTGCTACTGTAATACCACTACTATAATACAAATAGAATACTGCTACTGTAATACTACTATTATAATACTACTAGAATACTACTGCTATACTGCTACTGTAATACTACTAGAATAATACAAATAAAATACTACTACTATACTGCTACTGTAATACTATTATAATACTACAAATAGAATACTACTATAATAATACAAATGGAATACTACTACTATACTACTTCTAGAATATTACTATTATAATACAAATAGAATACTACTATAATACAAATAGAATACTACTACTATAATACAAATAGAATACTACTACTATAATACAAATAGAATACTATTATAATACAAATAGAATACTACTATAATACAAATAGAATACTACTATTATAATACAAATAGAATACTACTATAATACAAATAGAATACTACTATTATAATACAAATAGAATACTACTACAAATATACTACTATAATAATACTACTATTATAATACAAATAGAATACTACTATAATACAAATAGAATACTATAATACAACTAGAATACTATAATACAAATAGAATACTACTATTATAATACAAATGAATACTACTATTATAATACAAATAGAATACTACTTCTATACTGCAAATGTAATACTACTATAATACAAATAGAATACTACTATGTAAAATACTACTATTATAATACAAATAGAATACTACTATAATACAAATAGAATACTATTATAATACAAATAGAATACTACTACTATACTGCTACTGTAATACTACTATAATAATACAAATAGAATACTACTATAATACAAATAGAATACTACTGCTTTACTGCTACTGTAATACTATTATAATACAAATAGAATACTACTATAATACAAATAGAATACTACTATATAATACTTCTAGAATATACTATTATAATACAAATAGAATACTACTTATAATACAAATAGAATACTACTACTATAATACAAATAGAATACTACTATAATACAAATAGAATACTACTATAATACAAATAGAATACTACTATTATAATACAAATAGAATACTACTATTATAATACAAATAGAATACTACTACTATAATACAAATAGAATACTACTATAATACAAATAGAATACTACTATTATAATACAAATAGAATACTACTATAATACAAATAGAATACTACTACTATAATACAAATAGAATACTACTACTATAATACAAATAGAATACTACTATAATACAAATAGAATACTACTATTATATACAAATAGAATACTACTATTATAATACAAATAGAATACTACTATAATACAAATAGAATACTACTATTATAATACAAATAGAATACTACTACTATAATACAAATAGAATACTACTATAATACAAATAGAATACTACTACTATAATACAAATAGAATACTACTACTATAATACAAATAGAATACTACTATTATAATACAAATAGAATACTACTACTATACTGCTACTGTAATACTACTATAATACAAATAGAATACTACTACTATAATACAAATAGAATACTACTATTATAATACAAATAGAATACTACTATAATACAAATAGAATACTACTACTATAATACAAATACAATACTACTATTATAATACAAATAGAATACTACTATTATAATACAAATAGAATACTACTATTATAATACAAATAGAATACTACTTATAATACAAATAGAATACTACTATTATAATACAAATAGAATACTACTATTATAATACAAATAGAATACTACTATTATAATACAAATAGAATACTACTATTATAATACAAATAGAATACTACTATTATAATACAAATAGAGTACTACTGCTTTACTGCTACTGTAATACTATTATAATACAAATAGAATACTACTACTATAATACAAATAGAATACTACTATTATAATACAAATAGAATACTACTATTATAATACAAATAGAATACTACTATAATACAAATAGAATACTACTATTATAATACAAATAGAATACTACTATTATAATACAAATAGAATACTACTACTATAATACAAATAGAATACTACTATTATAATACAAATAGAATACTACTATTATAATACAAATAGAATACTACTACTATAATACAAATAGAATACTACTATTATAATACAAATAGAATACTACTACTATAATACAAATAGAATACTACTACTATAATACAAATAGAATACTACTTATAATACAAATAGAATACTACTATAATACAAATAGAATACTACTATTATAATACAAATAGAATACTACTATAATACAAATAGAATACTACTATTATAATACAAATAGAATACTACTATAATACAAATAGAATACTACTATAATACAAATAGAATACTACTATAATACAAATAGAATACTACTATTATAATACAAATAGAATACTACTATTATAATACAAATAGAATACTACTATAATACAAATAGAATACTACTATTATAATACAAATAGAATACTACTATTATAATACAAATAGAATACTACTATTATAATACAAATAGAATACTACTATAATACAAATAGAATACTACTATAATACAAATAGAATACTACTATTATAATACAAATAGAATACTACTACTATAATACAAATAGAATACTACTATAATACAAATAGAATACTACTATAATACAAATAGAATACTACTATAATACAAATAGAATACTACTATAATACAAATAGAATACTACTACTATAATACAAATAGAATACTACTATTATAATACAAATAGAATACTACTACTATACTGCTACTGTAATACTACTATAATAATACAAATAGAATACTACTATAATACAAATAGAATACTACTACTATACTGCTACTGTAATACTACTATAATAATACAAATAGAATACTACTATTATAATACAAATAGAATACTACTATTATAATACAAATAGAATACTACTATAATACAAATAGAATACTACTATAATAATACAAATAGAATACTACTACTATAATACAAATAGAATATTACTATTATAATACAAATAGAATACTACTATTATAATACAAATAGAATACTACTATAAATACAAATAGAATACTACTATAATACAAATAGAATACTACTATAATAATACAAATAGAATACTACTATAAATACAAATAGAATACTACTATAATACAAATAGAATACTACTATTATAATACAAATAGAATACTACTATATATACAAATAGAATACTACTATTATAATACAAATAGAATACTACTATAATACAAATAGAATACTACTATATAATACAAATAGAATACTACTATTATAATACAAATAGAATACTACTATTATAATACAAATAGAATACTACTATATAATACAAATAGAATACTACTACTATAATACAAATAGAATACTACTACTATAATACAAATAGAATACTACTACTATAATACAAATAGAATACTACTATATAATACAAATAGAATACTACTATATAATACAAATAGAATACTACTACTATAATACAAATAATACAAATAATACTACTATTATACTGCAAATACTGTAATACTATTATAATACAAATAGAATACTACTATTATAATACAAATAGAATACTACTATTATAATACAAATAGAATACTACTATTATAATACAAATAGAATACTACTATTATAATACAAATAGAATACTACTATTATAATACAAATAGAATACTACTATTATACAAATAGAATACTACTATTATAATACAAATAGAATACTACTATTATAATACAAATAGAATACTACTACTATAATACAAATAGAATACTACTATAATACAAAATAGAATACTACTATTATAATACAAATAGAATACTACTATTATAATACAAATAGAATACTACTACTATAATACAAATAGAATACTACTACTATAATACAAATAGAATACTACTATTATAATACAAATAGAATACTACTATAATACAAATAGAATACTACTATAATACAAATAGAATACTACTATTATAATACAAATAGAATACTACTATTATAATACAAATAGAATACTACTATTATAATACAAATAGAATACTACTATAATACAAATAGAATACTACTATTATAATACAAATAGAATACTACTATTATAATACAAATAGAATACTACTACTATAATACAAATAGAATACTACTACTATAATACAAATAGAATACTACTATAATACAAATAGAATACTACTATTATAATACAAATAGAATACTACTATTATAATACAAATAGAATACTACTACTATAATACAAATACAATACTACTACTATAATACAAATAGAATACTACTACTATAATACAAATAGAATACTACTATTATAATACAAATAGAATACTACTATTATAATACAAATAGAATACTACTATAATACAAATAGAATACTACTACTATAATACAAATACAATACTACTACTATAATACAAATACAATACTCAAATATTATAATACAAATAGAATACTACTATAATACAAATAGAATACTACTATTATACAAATAGAATACTACTATAAGGTACAAATAGCTAATACAAATAGAATACTACTATTATAATACAAATAGAATACTACTATAATACAAATAGAAAACCTATTAAAAACCTAGAATACTACTATAATACAAATAGAATACTACTATTATAATACAAATAGAATACTACTACCATAATACAAATGTTCATACTACTAGCTATAATACAAATAGAAACTACTACTATAATACAAATCAGGTACTGGGGACACTATCACTGCTAGGTAGTACTACATAATACAAATATAATACTACTATAATACAAATAGAATACTACTAGATAATACAAATAGAATATTACTACTATAATACAAATAGAGACTATATAATACAAATAGAATATTACTATTATAATACAAATAGAATAATATAATACAAATAGAATACTACTATTATAATACAAATAGGATACTGTCTATAGTACAAATAGGAATATTACTATTATAATACAAATAGAATACTAGGTACTATAATACAAATAGAATACTACTATTATAATACAAATAGAATACTACTATTATAATAGGAATAGAATACTACTATATAATACCCTAATACTACTATAATACAAATGCAGAATAAACTACTATAATACAAATAGAATATTACCCCATCATAACACAAACAGGAAGGACTATAACCCAAACTTTGCCAATACTACTAGCTATAATACAAATAGAATATTACTACCATAATTACAATCCTGAGAATACTACTATAATACAAATAGAATACTACTACCCATAATACAAATAGAATATTACTATTATAATACAAATAGAATATTACTATTATAAGCCAAATAGAATACTACTATAATACAAAGAGAATCCCAGTGGAATAGAAATCGGCCAGGCAGAGACAGCTATAATGCTAGAATATTTTCTATTCATAATACAAATAGAGATACACTATTATAATACCCATAGAATACTACTACTATAAAGACAAATTGAGAATACTACTATAATACAAATAGAATACTACTATAAACAAATAGAATATTACTATTATAATACAAATAGAATATTACTATTATAATACAAATAGAATATTCTATTATAATACAAATAGAATACTACTATTATAATACAAATAGAATACTACTATTATAATACAAATAGAATACTAGGTAATAGCAAGCCCATGTAATACTACTAGGTTATAAGTAAAACCTAGAAATAGCCCTACTATTATAATACAAATAGAATACTACACTGGATAATACAAATAGAATACTACTATTATAATACAAACTGAATACTTACTATTATAATACAAATAGAGCATACTACTATTATAATACAAAAGCATGGACTAATTTTTCTGCATCATTTTTGGACAAAAGAATCTACTTTTAATACAAATGGAATAAAGCTATTATAATGGTCTTGAATACTTCTATTATAATACAAAGTAGAATACCTTCACTATTATAATGTACAAATTAAGATTAATACTATTATACAACCTAGAATATCTCTATTTGTAATACAAATTTGCAGCCATACTACTATTATAAAACAAATGAATACTACATTATAATTCAAATAGAATACTACTATTATAATTCACCATGTTTCATTGAAATACAGCTGTGTGTCATCCGCATAGCAAATAAAGTTTACATTATGTTTTCGAATACAAAGAGGTAAAATATACTAAAACAATAGTATAAAACAAACCTAGGAATACTTTACAGTTGATTTGTCAGAGGACAAACCATTCAGAATACAAACTGATTATCTTTCCGACAGATAAGATCTACTATTATAACAAATAGAATACTACTTTATCTCTCCAAATAAAATAGGTGACTCGATTATACAAAAGCAGCACTAATTATAATACAAATAGAATACTACTATTATAATAAAATGTCATTTACCACCTTCAATACAAATAGAATCTCAGTGCTATTATAATCTAATACCAATACTAAGCATTTAATACAAATAGTTTACTTCATAAGGCAAATGAATACTATTAGCCTTCTCTAAAATTTTGAGAGGAATGGAAGATTCGATATACAATAGTTTTTATATTTTCTGGGTCAAGGTTTGGCTTTTTCAAATAGAATACTTATTATAAGTTTGGTACAAATAGTGGATGCTACTTTTAATGAGCTTTATTATAATCAAATAGGAGGGCCAAGCACTAAGCTCTTTCAGTACAAATAGGAATAGGGTCTATTATAATACAAAGGTTTAGAATGATTATTTTCATCAAATGAAGAGATACTACTAAAGACAAATGAATCTCTACCTATTAGAGTAATCAAATAGAATACTGAGGTTTGGAGGAATACAAATTTAAATACTAAAATTTGCTTTCAAATAAATCATTATCTTTTCCTCAAAATTCAAATTTATCACTGCTAAAGTGAAAGTCATCCTCTTAATGCTGCTTTTTAGTTAGCTTTGCGACAGTATCAAAAGGAATTTCGGATTGTTCTTATTTTCCTCAATTAAGTTAGAAAAATAGGATGATCGAGCAGCAGTAAGGGCTCTTAGAATACTACTATCCTTCCAAGCTAGTCGGAAGACTTCCAGTTTGGTGTGGCGCCATTTCCGTTCCAATTTTCTGGAAGCTTGCTTCAGAGCTAGAATATTTTCTGTGTACAGGGAGCTAGTTTCTATGAGACATATTTTTAGTTTTTAGGGTGCAAATGCATCTAGGGTATTATAATTAAATTGAGATACTACTAGTTATAATACAAATAGAATTTTACTACTATAATACAAATAGAATACTACTACTATAATACAAATAGAATACTACTACTATAATACAAATACAATACTACTACTATAATACAAATAGAATATTACTACTATAATACAAATAGAGTACTACCATTATAATACAAATAGAATACTACTACTATAATACAAATAGAATACTACTACTATAATACAAATAGAATACTACTACTATAATACAAATAGAATACTACTACTATAATACAAATACAATACTACTACTATAATACAAATAGAATATTACTACTATAATACAAATAGAGTACTACCATTATAATACAAATAGAATACTACTACTATAATACAAATACAATACTACTACTATAATACAAATAGAATATTACTACTATAATACAAATAGAGTACTACCATTATAATACAAATAGAATACTACTACTATAATACAAATACAATACTACTGCTTTACTGCTACTGTAATACTATTATAATACAAATACAATACTACTATTATAATACAAATAGAATACTACTTCTAGAATATTGCGTTGCCATACTTCCTTGCTGTCTGTTCCCTGTCTCTGCCAACCGTTACCAACGGAGACGAACACTAGCTGTGGCATTGTAAAGATCTCCTCCTCCTCCCGTTCCAGCGTTGTTGTTTCTTTAGCAGTAGTTCTGTGGTAACTGTGATTTTTCAGAAATATACAAAAGACATTTTCGGTTAGTGATTTTATTTTTCTTAGGGATCGTTAACGTTTCATTTAAACATTCACCTGCCTAATTCGAACCAGTCATCTGTTGTTGTCTCAGTTTATTGGTTCATAGTGATGTTTCTGTCCCGCCCCCAGCTCCAACAGGCCATTCAGGAGTTTCCAGTGATCCTGATGCCCAATCACAGGAGTTATGTGGACTTCCTGGTTCTGTCCTACATCCTGTTCACCTATGACCTGCCCATCCCCGTTATAGCTGCTGGGATCCGCAAGTATCTATTGATTTATCCTGTTTCTGTGTTTACTGGAACGACCACAGAGCCACACTTCAGATAACAAATGTCTAACTTTACCTATCGGTCCGTCTGTCTCCCCCTGCCTCCGTCTGTCTCCCCCTGCCTACGTCCGTCCGTCCGTCTCTCTGTAGCTCTGATGGACATGAAGATGGTGGGAGAGATCCTGCGTCGTTCTGGAGCGTTCTTCATTAGGAGGGCCATCGGCTCTGACAAGCTGTACTGGGCTGTCCTATCGGAGTATGTCAGAACCATTGTCAGGGTACGTGTCCACACTACACTGCAGTATGTACACTGAGTGTACCAAACATAAGGAACTTCCTAACATTGAGCCACACACCCTTTTCCCCTCAGAACAGCCACAAATATTTGTATTACACTGCCGTATGTACCAAACGTCTTGTCACGGAAAGAGGTGCTCCTAATGTTTTTTACACAGTGTTATGTGTTAGTGTGTATCCCAAATAGCTATTTAGTGCACTATTTTAGACCAGAGCCCTATGGAACCCTATTCCCTATATAGTAGGGAATAGGGTATGCAGACAGGGTATGCTCCTGTAGAGTTGTAACTAGTGTCTTCTCTCTCCTCCTCAGACAGGGTATGCTCCTGTAGAGTTGTAACTAGTGTCTTCTCTCTCTCTCTCCTCAGACAGGGTATGCTCCTGTAGAGTTGTAACTAGTGTCTTCTCTCTCTCTCTCCTCAGACAGGGTATGCTCCTGTAGAGTTGTAACTAGTGTCTTCTCTCTCTCTCTCCTCAGACAGGGTATGCTCCTGTAGAGTTGTAACTAGTGTCTTCTCTCTCTCTCCTCAGACAGGGTATGCTCCTGTAGAGTTGTAACTAGTGTCTTCTCTCTCTCTCCTCAGACAGGGTATGCTCCTGTAGAGTTGTAACTAGTGTCTTCTCTCTCTCCTCAGACAGGGTATGCTCCTGTAGAGTTGTAACTAGTGTCTTCTCTCTCTCCTCAGACAGGGTATGCTCCTGTAGAGTTGTAACTAGTGTCTTCTCTCTCTCCTCAGACAGGGTATGCTCCTGTAGTTGTAACTAGTGTCTTCTCTCTCTCTCCTCAGACAGGGTATGCTCCTGTAGAGTTCTATGTGGAGGGTCTGAGGAGCAGGACTCTCAAGTCCCTCACACCCAAGTTAGGTGAATGGGGGTGTGTGCTCGCATGTCTGTCTGTCTGTCTGTGGCTATCAAACACGTCCTGTTCCCCTGTCTGTCTGGCTAATTAACATGTCCTGTTCTCCTGTCTGTCTGGCTAATTAACATGTCCTGTTACCTGTCTGTCTGTCTGGCTAATTAACATGTCCTGTTACCTGTCTGTCTGTCTGGCTAATTAACATGTCCTGTTACTTGTCTGTCTGTCTGGCTAATTAACATGTCCTGTTACCTGTCTGTCTGGCTGGCTAATTAACATGTCCTGTTACCTGTCTGTCTGGCTGGCTAATTAACATGTCCTGTTACCTGTCTGTCTGTCTGGCTAATTAACATGTCCTGTTACCTGTCTGGCTAATTAACATGTCCTGTTACCTGTCTGGCTAATTAACATGTCCTGTTACCTGCCTGTCTGTATGTGTCTCATTAACCTGTCCTGTTACCTGTCTGTCTCATTAACCTGTCCTGTTACCTGTCCCTGCAGGTATGATGCACATGGTCCTGGAGCCGTTCTTTAAAGGGGAGGTGTATGACATCACGCTGGTCCCCATCAGTATCAGTTATGACAGGGTCCTGGAGGAGTCTCTACTGGCACATGAACTACTGGGGGTCCCCAAGCCCAGAGAGACCACCATGGTATGACCCACACACCCCCCTATATTTACTAAGAGTGGTACGACCCAACCACACCCCCGTGTTCACTAAGAGTGGTACGACCCAACCACACACCCCCGTGTCCACTAAGAGTGGTACGACCCAACCACACACCCCCGTGTCCACTAAGAGTGGTACGACCCAACCACACATCCCCGTGTTCACTAAGAGTGGTACGACCCAACCACACACCCCCGTGTTCACTAAGAGTGGTACGACCCAACCACACACCCCCGTGTTCACTAAGAGTGGTACGACCCAACCCCACACCCCCCGTGTTCACTAAGAGTGGTACGACCTGTTTGGTTCTGAACAGACAAACTGACAACTAGAAAAAGCTCAAACCAAGTTTATTCAGCCACTGGGTCATACAGCCGCAAGGACCAGGTATGATTACACGATAACATATAAATATAACCTCCTATAATAGGCTGGGTCAACTCCTTACACATCTAGACAGCCAATACATCTCTGTTGCTAGGCAGGAATTGTATTGGTTCCTCTCACAGGTGTAGTCATGGGCCTGGAAGAGTATGAGAGAGGACCGTAGTAGCGGGGTCGTTGTGGTGGGCCCCTCTGTGTGAGAGAGGACCGTAGTAGCGGGGTCGTTGTGGTGGGCCCCTCTGTGTGAGAGAGGACCGTAGTAGCGGGGTCGTTGGTGGGCCCCTCTGTGTGAGAGAGGACCGTAGTAGCGGGGTCGTTGTGGTGGGCCCCTCTGTGTGAGAGAGGACCGTAGTAGCGGGGTCGTTGGTGGGCCCCTCTGTGTGAGAGAGGACCGTAGTAGCAGGGTCGTTGGGGTGGGCCCCTCTGTGTGAGAGAGGACCGTAGTAGGGGGTCGTTGGGGTGGGCCCCTCTGTGTGAGAGAGGACCGTAGTAGGGGGTCGTTGTTGGGCCCCTCCTGGCCCGTCCCACAGGTTTCCTTTGACATAATCTGTTGACTTGACCTGGAGCTGAATTCCCCTCTCATCCCTAGTTCTGCAGCTGACCCCCTAGTTCTGCAGCTGACCCCCTAGTTCTGCAGCTGACCCCTAGTTCTGCAGCTGACCCCCTCCTCCCTAGTTCTGTTGCTGACCCCCTAGTTCTGCAGCTGACCCCCTCCTCCCTAGTTCTGCAGCTGACCCCCTCCTCCCTGGTTCTGCAGCTGACCCCCTCCTCCCTAGTTCTGCAGGCGACCCCTAGTTCTGCAGCTGACCCCTAGTTCTGCAGCTTGACCCCCTCCTCCCTAGTTCTGCAGCTGACCCCCTAGTTCTGTAGCTGACCCCCTAGTTCTGTAGCTGACCCCTAGTTCTGCAGCTGACCCCCTAGTTCTGCAGCTTGACCCCCTCCTCCCTAGTTCTGCAGCTGACCCCCTAGTTCTGTAGCTGACCCCTAGTTCTGTAGCTGACCCTCTAGTTCTGTAGCTGACCCCTAGTTCTGTAGCTGACCCCTAGTTCTGTAGCTGACCCCTAGTTTTGCAGCTGACCCCCTAGTTCTACAGCTGACCCCCTCCCTAGTTCTGCAGCTTGACCCCTCCCTAGTTCTGCAACTTGACCCCCTAGTTCTGCAGCTGACCCCCTAGTTCTGTAGCTGACCCCCTAGTTCTGCAGCTCACCCCCTAGTTCTGCAGCTGACCCCTAGTTCTGCAGCTTGACCCCCTCCTCCCTAGTTCTGCAGCTGACCCCCTAGTTCTGCAGCTTGACCCCTCCTCCCTAGTTCTGCAGCTGACCCCCTAGTTCTGCAGCTGACCCCCTCCTCCCTGGTTCTGCAGCTGACCCCCTAGTTCTACAGCTGACCCCCTAGTTCTACAGCTGACCCCCTCCTTAGTTCTACTGCCCTTCGCCTCATTCCTTAGAAACAGGGAACAGAGTGTGAACTTCTCCATTGTCTGACTGGGTAACGTTCCATACACCACGTTCCTATCCACCCTCCCTTGACCCCATCATACACGTAATCATTAAGTTTTAGTATGGTAACATCAATAAGTTCTTTTCACGCTAGGATCCAACAGTCCCTTCTTTTTTTTCTAAACTGTTCGACATGATATAACCTATGAAAGGACTTATAAACAGGATCTATAACATGATTTAATATTCTCAGTTGATTTAGTATGTTTACACCTTAGGTCAGGGGTCAGTCTCAAAGGTATAAAGGCCTCACTTCTCATCGCCCTCCTATCTGCCCTGTTGGACAGCTGGAGCATACAACTTCCTCTTCCTCCTTCTGGTTCCTGAGAGCGTGATCACAAAAGACTTAAAGAACAAGAAAACACTAAACAAGCCCCTCCCCTTCTGAGTCTAGGGAGTCCAGTGAACCTTTTCTGGCTAGGCAGGCGGTGTTGTCGTCCCAGACGGAGTCCACAACCTTTAGGACTCCCACACATCTCCCGGTCGTCTTGTCAGTAGGGAGTACACGTTGTTGCACCTCAGTCCATTGTTAATTACCCAGACTCCCACACAGACTTCTATTTGAGGAAAACACGTCTAATTCCTACTCAGGTGAATATTATGATGCAAAACAGGGAATATAATGACATTTAACATTACATTTAAGTCATTAAGTCACACAGAGATAATATAATGACATTAAACAGTATAAATATAACAGAGATAATATAATGACATAAACCAGAGATAATATAATGACATAAACCAGTGATAATATAATGACATTAACCTCTTGCTCCTACCTGGCACGCAGGCGTCCCATCTAGAGCTCTGGAAATGCAAATGCGCTACGCTAAATGCTAATAGTATTAGTTAAAACTCAAACGTTCATTAAAATACACATGCAGGGTATTGAATTAAAGCTACACTCGTTGTGAATCGAGGCAACAAGTCAGATTTTTAAAATGCTTTTCGGCGAAAGCATGAGAAGCTATTATCTGATAGCGTGTAACACCCCAAAAGACCCGCAGGGGACGTAAACAAAATAATTAGCATATTCGGCGCTACACAAACCGCACAATAAAATATAAAACATTCATTACCTTTGACCATCTTCTTTGTTGGCACTCCTAGATGTCCCATAATCACTATTGGGTCTTTTTTTCGATTAAATCGGTCCATATATAGCCTAGATATCGATCTATGAAGACTGTGTGATAAACGGAAAAAAATAGCGTTTCATGACGTAACGTCATTTTTTAAAATTCAAAAGGCGACGATAAACTTTCACAAAACACTTCGAAATACTTTTGTAATGCAACTTTAGGTATTAGTACACGTTAATAAGCGATAAAATTCATCAGGAGGCGATGTAAATTCTATAGGTGTCCGTCTGGAAAAACATGTCCGGAGAGATCTCGACCAAAACATCCGGTCGGAGACCGGTTCCCTTGTGTCGGTTTGACCAAGAATCAAAGCCGAATCAAATGACAAGACTCTAGACATTGTGTGGAAGCACTGCAACCTTGGCCTCATTTAATCCGGTTCACTTTGAACAATTCCTGGAAGTAGCGCATGGATATTTATTTCCATTTTCAGTGATCAGATTTTCCTGCACTTTTCGATGAAACGCACGTTCTGTTATAGTCACAGCCGTGATTTAACCAGTTTTATAAACGTCTGAGTGTTTTCTATCCACACATACTAATCATGTGCATATACTATATTCCTGGCCTGAGTAGCAGGGCGCTGAAATGTTGCGCGATTTTTAACAGAATGTTCGAAAAAGTAGAGGGTCGACTTAAGAGGTTAAACAGTATAAATATAACAGAGATAATATAATGACATTAAACAGTATAAATATAACAGAGATAATATAATGACATAAACCAGAGATAATATAATGACATAAACCAGTGATAATATAATGACATTAAACAGTATAGATATAACAGAGATAATATAATGACATTAAACAGTATAAATATAACAGAGATAATATAATGACATAAACCAGTGATAATATAATGACATAAACCAGTGATAATATAATGACATTAAACAGTATAGATATAACAGAGATAATATAATGACATTAAACAGTATAAATATAACAGAGATAATATAATGACATTAAACAGTATAAATATAACAGAGATAATATAATGGCATAAACCAGAGATAATATAATGACATAAACCAGTGATAATATCATGACATAAACCAGTGATAATATAATGACATTAAACAGTATAGATATAACAGAGATAATATAATGACATTAAACAGTATAAATATAACAGAGATAATATAATGACATTAAACAGTATAAATATAACAGAGATAATATAATGACATAAACCAGAGATAATATAATGACATAAACCAGTGATAATATAATGACATTAAACAGTATAAATATAACAGAGATAATATAATGACATAAACCAGAGATAATATAATGACATAAACCAGTGATAATATAATGACATTAAACAGTATAAATATAACAGAGATAATATAATGACATAAACCAGAGATAATATAATGACATAAACCAGTGATAATATAATGACATTAAACAGTATAAATATAACAGAGATAATATAATGACATTAAACAGTATAAATATAACAGAGATAATATAATGACATTAAACAGTATAAATATAACAGAGATAATATAATGACATAAACCAGAGATAATATAATGACATAAACCAGTGATAATATAATGACATTAAACAGTATAAATATAACAGAGATAATATAATGACATAAACCAGAGATAATATAATGACATAAACCAGTGATAATATGACATAAACCAGTGATAATATAATGACATTAAACAGTATAAATATAACAGAGATAATATAATGACATTAAACAGTATAAATATAACAGAGATAATATAATGACATTAAACAGTATAAATATAACAGAGATAATATAATGACATAAACCAGTGATAATATAATGACATTAAACAGTATAAATATAACAGAGATAATATAATGACATAAACCAGAGATAATATAATGACATAAACCAGTGATAATATGACATAAACCAGTGATAATATAATGACATTAAACAGTATAAATATAACAGAGATAATATAATGACATTAAACAGTATAAATATAACAGAGATAATATAATGACATTAAACAGTATAAATATAACAGAGATAATATAATGACATTAAACAGTATAAATATAACAGAGATAATATAATGACATAAACCAGAGATAATATAATGACATAAACCAGTGATAATATAATGACATTAAACAGTATAAATATAACAGAGATAATATAATGACATAAACCAGAGATAATATAATGACATAAACCAGTGATAATATGACATAAACCAGTGATAATATAATGACATTAAACAGTATAAATATAACAGAGATAATATAATGACATTAAACAGTATAAATATAACAGAGATAATATAATGACATTAAACAGTATAAATATAACAGAGATAATATAATGACATAAACCAGAGATAATATAATGACATAAACCAGTGATAATATAATGACATTAAACAGTATAAATATAACAGAGATAATATAATGACATTAAACAGTATAAATATAACAGAGATAATATAATGACATAAACCAGTGATAATATAATGACATAAACCAGTGATAATATAATGACATTAAACAGTATAAATATAACAGAGATAATATAATGACATTAAACAGTATAAATATAACAGAGATAATATAATGACATAAACCAGAGATAATATAATGACATAAACCAGTGATAATATAATGACATTAAACAGTATAAATATAACAGAGATAATATAATGACATAAACCAGTGATAATATAATGACATAAAACAGTGTAAATGTAACAGAGATAATATAATGACATAAAACAGTATAAATATAAGAGATGCTATAAAGAGATAATATAATGACATAAAACAGTGAAGCTATAACAGAGATAATATAATGATGTAAAACAGTTAAGCTATCGGACAGTGTTACAGGGCAATAGTTCACCATCTATAATATTAGGTCTTATCATATGTCTCTTATCTCACCCTTATGGGAACAGTCTGTCTCAGAGATACCCTTTTGTACTTTGCCTCTGGCCCCAAATATATTTGCACATAGATCATTCCCTCTAACCCATAGCACCTGAATCACTGCTGCTAGGCCACTTTATATATTTAAATGTTTTATTTAACATTTAAACATACTAAAATGTGCTCAAGTCAATAAGTCTGTTTCCAACACACCCAACCACACCCCTATATTCACAGAGAGTGGTACCACCCAACCACACCCCTATATTCACTGAGAGTGGTACCACCCAACCACATCCCTATATTCACTGAGAGTGGTACCACCCAACCACACCCCTGTATTCACTGAGAGTGGTACCACCCAACCACACCCCTGTATTCACTGAGAGTGGTACCACCCAACCACACCCCTATATTCACAGAGTGGTACCACCCAACCACACCCCTATATTCACAGAGTGGTACCACCCAACCACACCCCTATATTCACAGAGTGGTACCACCCAACCACACCCCTATATTCACAGAGTGGTACCACCCAACCACACCCCTATATTCACAGAGTGGTACCACCCAACCACACCCCTATATTCACAGAGTGGTACCACCCAACCACACCCCTATATTCACAGAGTGGTACCACCCAACCACACCCCTATATTCACAGAGAGTGGTACCACCCAACCACACCCCTATATTCACAGAGAGTGGAGAGTGATACCACCCAACCACACCCCTATATTCACAGAGTGGTAGTGGTACCACCCAACCACACCCCTATATTCAC
This sequence comes from Oncorhynchus nerka, assembly GCF_034236695.1. Taxonomy (NCBI): domain Eukaryota; kingdom Metazoa; phylum Chordata; class Actinopteri; order Salmoniformes; family Salmonidae; genus Oncorhynchus; species Oncorhynchus nerka. Next base: position 2,478,836 of record NC_088408.1, on the reverse strand, counting down.
AGAGAGTGGTACCACCCAACCACACCCCTATATTCACAGAGAGTGGTACCACCCAACCACACCCCTATATTCACAGAGAGTGGTACCACCCAACCACACCCCTATATTCACAGAGAGTGGTACCACCCAACCACACCCCTATATTCACAGAGAGTGGTACCACCCAACCACACCCCTATATTCACTGAGAGTGGTACCACCCAACCACACCCCTATATTCACTGTGGCAAAGTAAATACAATATAGCAAGTAAAACACTGGAATGGTAGTTTTGCAATGGAAGAATGTGCAAAGTAGAAATAAAAATAATGGGGTGCAAAGGAGCAAAATAAATAAATAAATTAAATACAGTTGGGAAAGAGGTAGTTGTTTGGGCTAAATTATAGGTGGGCTATGTACAGGTGCAGTAATCTGTAAGATGCTCTGACAGTTGGTGCTTAAAACTAGTTCATGCGCTCTCTCCCTCTACCCCCCTCCCCTCTCTCCCTCTTTCTCCCCTCTCTCCCCCATAGGGCCTACTAAAGGCTAGGAGGGTACTGGAGGAGGACTATGGCAGTATGCATGTGTACTTCGGCATGCCTCTGTCAGTCAGACAGCTGACGAAGGGGAGGGTGGACCGCTGTGAATACAACCTCCTACCCAGGTACACAACCAGCTCTCTCTGTCGTCTGGTCTCATGTTGGTCTTCAGAACAAAACCAGCTAACTCTTTCCTTCTGCTCATACAGTTGACGTCGGAGATTTACATACACCTGAGCCAAATACATTTAAACTCAGTTTTTCACAATTCCTGACATTTAATCCTAGTAGAAAGTCCCTGTCTTGGGACAGTTAGGATCACCACTTTATTTTAAGAATGTGAAATGTCAGAATAATAGTAAAGAGAATGATTTATTTCAGCTTTTATTTCTTTCATCACATTCCCAGTGGGTCAGAAGTTTACATACACTCAATTAGTATTTGGTAGCATTGCCTTTAAATTGTTTAACTTGGGTCAAACATTTTGGGTAGCCTTCCACAAGCTTCCCACAATAAGTTGGGTGAATTTTGGCCCATTCCTCCTGACAGAGCTGGTGTAACTGAGTCAGGTTTGTAGACCTCCTTGCTCCACACGCTTTTTCAGTTCTGCCCACAAATGTTCTATAGGATTGAGGTCAGGGCTTTGTGATGGCCACTTCAATACCTTGACTTTGTTGTCCTTAAGCCATTTTGCCACAACGTTGGAAGTATGCTTGGGGTCATTGTCCATTTGGAAGACCCATTTGCGACCAAGCTTTAACTTCCTGACTGTCTTGAGATGTTTCTTCAATATAGCTACATAATTTTCCTGCCCTCATGACGCCATCTATTTTGTGACGTGCACCAGTCCCTCCTGCAGCAAAGCACCCCCACAACATGATGCTGCCACCACCATGCTTCACGGTTGGGATGGTGTTCTTCGGCTTGCAAGCCTCCCCCTTTTCCCTCCAAACATAACGATGGTAATTACGGCCAAGCAGTTCTATTTTTGTTTCATCAGACCAGAGGATATTTCTCCAAAAAGTACTATCTTTGTCCCCATGTGCAGTTGCAAACCGTAGTCTGGCTTTTTTCATGGCGGTTTTGGAGCAGTGACTTCTTCATTGCTGAGCGGCCTTTCAGGTTATGTTGATATAGGACTCGTTTTACTGTGGATATAGATACTTTTGTACCTGTTTCCTCCAGCATCTTCACAAGGTCCTTTTCTGTTGTTCTGGGATTGATTTGCACTTTTCGCACCAAAGTACGTTCATCTCTAGGAGACAGAATGCGTCTCCTTCCTGAGCGGTATGACGGCTGTGTGGTCCCATGGTGTTTATACTTGCGTAACATTGTTTGTACAGATGAATGTGGTACCTTCAGGCGTTTGGAAATTGCTCCCAAGGATGAACCAGACTTGTGGAGGTCTTGTCTGATTTCTTTTGATTTTCCCATGAGGTCAAGCAAAGACGCACTGAGTTTGAAGGTAGACCTTGAAATACATCCATAAGGAACACCTCCAATTGACTCAAATGATGTCAATTAGCCTATCAGAAGCTTCTAAAGCCATGACATAATTTTCTGGAATTTTCCAAGCTGTTTTAAAGGCACAGTCAACTTAGTGTATGTAAACTTCTGACCCACTGGAATTGTGATACAGTGAATTATTAGTAAAATAATCTGTCTGTAAGCTATTGTTGGAAAAATGACTTGTGTCATTCACAAAGTAGATGTCCTAACCGACTTGCCAAATCTATAGTTTGTTAACAAGAAATGTGTGGAGTGGTTGAAAAAACTAGTTTTAATGACTCCAACCTAAGTGTATGTAAACTAGTTTTAATGACTCCAACCTAAGTGGATGTAAACTAGTGTTAATGACTCCAACCTAAGTGTATATAAACTAGTTTTAATGACTCCAACCTCAGTGTATGTAAACTAGTTTTAATGACTCCAACCTAAGTGTATGTAAACTAGTTTTAATGACTCCAACCTAAGTGTATGTAAACTAGTTTTAATGACTCCAACCTAAGTGTATGTAAACTAGTGTTAATGACTCCAACCTAAGTGTATGTAAACTAGTTTTAATGACTCCAACCTAAGTGTATGTAAACTAGTGTTAATGACTCCAACCTAAGTGGATGTAAACTAGTTTTAATGACTCCAACCTAAGTGTATGTAAACTAGTTTTAATGACTCCAACCTAAGTGTATGTAAACTGTTAATGACTCCAACTAGTGTATATAAACTAGTTTTAATGACTCCAACCTAAGTGTATATAAACTAGTTTTAATGACTCCAACCTCAGTGTATGTAAACTAGTTTTAATGACTCCAACCTAAGTGTATGTAAACTAGTGTTAATGACTCCAACCTAAGTGTATGTAAACTAGTTTTAATGACTCCAACCTAAGTGTATGTAAACTAGTGTTAATGACTCCAACCTAAGTGGATGTAAACTAGTTTTAATGACTCCAACCTAAGTGTATGTAAACTAGTTTTAATGACTCCCAACCTAAGTGTATGTAAACTAGTTTTAATGACTCCAACCTAAGTGTCTGTAAACTAGTTTTAATGACTCCAACCTAAGTGGATGTAAACTAGTTTTAATGACTCCAACCTAAGTGGATGTAAACTAGTTTTAATGACTCCAACCTAAGTGTATGTAGACTAGTTTTAATGACTCCAACCTAAGTGTCTGTAAACTTCCGACTTCAACTGTATCTCTTCTAAACCGTCTCTCCCTCAGAGACCTTCCCCAGAGGCCCAGTGTTGAGACCCAGGAGTGTGTGAGCTGGCTCGCCCAGCAGGTGATACGCGTCCAGGAACAGAGCTCCATCCTCAGCCCCTGGTCTCTCATGGCCTGCCTGGTGCTCCAGGACCATCAGAACACCGACCCAGGTACCGTCTGTATCCCAGCAGACATTACTCTCATTAACAAAAGATGATGTTTATTTTTATTATTTTATGCTTCATGGTATTACCAGCAGGAGAGGAACAGGAGAAGGGTCTCTCCTGGGAGCTGCTCACCCAGAGGACACTGTGGCTCAAGGGACTGGCGATCAGCTTCGGAGCCCGCCTGGACTGGCCTGGTAGGTGTACAGCCATTGGTTGGTTGATTCTTCCGCGGACAGACACATGCTGATTTCTAGATGGTTTCTGAAACAATAGTAAACCTTTCGGTCCTGCTGCTGTCTATGGTCACATATGTCCAGCCCCGTTCAGCAGGTAGAGGGGTTTAGTGTGAGCTGTTCCTGATCAGGCCATGTGGATTCAGGACTCTACAATAGAGTCTCAGTAATACAGGAACACATATCCAAGGACTGCTAGGATCAGGTCCCCACCTGGTTCCAACAGTCTCATTCATTATGATCTAACAGGCTAAACTGACCTGAGATCATCATTCCTACCCTGAGAGGCGTTGTGTATACCCCCCCCCCCACCCCCCCGAACATTCATCATTCCTACCCTGAGAGGCGTTGTGTATACCCCCCACCCCCCCGAACATTCATCATTCCTACCCTGAGAGGCGTTGTGTATACCCCCCAGAACATTCATCATTCCTACCCTGAGAGGCGTTGTGTATACCCCCCACCCCCCCAGAACATTCATCATTCCTACCCTGAGAGGCGTTGTGTATACCCCCCAGAACATTCATCATTCCTACCCTGAGAGGCGTTGTGTATACCCCCCCCACCCCCAGAACATTCATCATTCCTACCCTGAGAGGCGTTGTGTATACCCCCCCCCCCCCCCCAGAACATTCATCATTCCTACCCTGAGAGGCGTTGTGTATACCCCCCCCACCCCCCAGAACATTCATCATTCCTACCCTGAGAGGCGTTGTGTATACCCCCCCCAGAACATTCATCATTCCTACCCTGAGAGGCGTTGTGTATACCCCCCCCACCCCCCAGAACATTCATCATTCCTACCCTGAGAGGCGTTGTGTATACCCCCCCAGAACATTCATCATTCCTACCCTGAGAGGCGTTGTGTATACCCCCCACCCCCCAGAACATTCATCATTCCTACCCTGAGAGGCGTTGTGTATACCCCCCCACCCCCCAGAACATTCATCATTCCTACCCTGAGAGGCGTTGTGTATACCCCCCCACCCCCCAGAACATTCATCATTCCTACCCTGAGAGGCGTTGTGTATACCCCCACCCCCCAGAACATTCATCATTCCTACCCTGAGAGGCGTTGTGTATACCCCCCCCACCCTCCCAGAACATTCAGCATTCCTACCCTGAGAGGCGTTGTGTATACCCCCCCCCCAGAACATTCATCATTCCTACCCTGAGAGGCGTTGTGTATACCCCCCCCAGAACATTCATCATTCCTACCCTGAGAGGCGTTGTGTATACCCCAGAACCCCCAGAACATTCAGCATTCCTACCCTGAGAGGCATTGTGTACCACCCCCCCAGAACATTCAGCATTCCTACCCTGAGAGGCGTTGTGTATACCCCCCACCTCCCCAGAACATTCAGCATTCCTACCCTGAGAGGCGTTGTGTATACCCCCCACCTCCCCAGAACATTCAGCATTCCTACCCTGAGAGGCGTTGTGTATACCCCCACCCCCCAGAACATTCAGCATTCCTACCCTGAGAGGCGTTGTGTATACCCCCCACCCCCCAGAACATTCAGCATTCCTACCCTGAGAGGCGTTGTGTATACCCCCCACCCCCCCAGAACATTCAGCATTCCTACCCTGAGAGGCGTTGTGTATACCCCCCACCCCCCAGAACATTCAGCATTCCTACCCTGAGAGGCGTTGTGTATACCCCCCACCCCCCAGAACATTCAGCATTCCTACCCTGAGAGGCGTTGTGTATACCCCCACCCCCAGAACATTCAGCATTCCTACCCTGAACATTCAGCATTCCTACCCTGAGAGGCGTTGTGTATACCCCCCCCCCAGAACATTCATCATTCCTACCCTGAGAGGCGTTGTGTTTCTCTGTCCTCTACAGAACAGCTACCTGAAAACCAGGTAATGGCGTCCAGCATTGCTTTGCACCGCTATGTGATTCGCTGTCACCAAGGCCGTGTCACACTCCTGGAGGAGGAGAGGCCTGTGGGGGCTGCGCCTTTCACAACAGAGGAGGGTGTGGTCAGGCGGGCGCGGGCGGTGCTTATGGTTGCGGCCTATAGGAACCAGGCGCTGCATGTGTTCATACGTCCGGCCATGCTGGCTCTGGCCATACACACGACACACAGCTCACAGAGAGGTGAGTTAGACACACAACACACAGAGAGGTGAGTTAGACACACAACACACAGCTCACACAGAGGTGAGTTAGACACACAACACACAGAGGTGAGTTAGACACACAACACACAGAGAGGTGAGTTAGACACACAACACACAGAGAGGTGAGTTAGACACACAGCTCACAGAGAGGTGAGTTAGACACACAACACACAGAGAGGTGAGTTAGACACACAGCTCACAGAGAGGTGAGTTAGACACACAGCTCACAGAGAGGTGAGTTAGACACACAGCACACAGAGAGGTGAGTTAGACACACAGCACACAGAGAGGTGAGTTAGACACACAACACACAGAGAGGTGAGTTAGACACACAACACACAGAGAGGTGAGTTAGACACACAACACACAGAGAGGTGAGTTAGACACACAACACACAGAGAGGTGAGTTAGACACACAACACACAGAGAGGTGAGTTAGACACACAACACACAGAGAGGTGAGTTAGACACACAACACACAGAGAGGTGAGTTAGACACACAACACACAGAGAGGTGAGTTAGACACACAGCTCACAGAGAGGTGAGTTAGACACACAACACACAGAGAGGTGAGTTAGACACACAGCTCACAGAGAGGTGAGTTAGACACACAACTCACAGAGAGGTGAGTTAGACACACAACACACAGAGAGGTGAGTTAGACACACAACACACAGAGAGGTGAGTTAGACACACAACACACAGAGAGGTGAGTTAGACACACAACACACAGAGAGGTGAGTTAGACACACAACACACAGAGAGGTGAGTTAGACACACAGCACACAGAGAGGTGAGTTAGACACACAACACACAGAGAGGTGAGTTAGACACACAACACGCAGCTCACAGAGAGGGGAGTTAGACACACAACACGCAGCTCACAGAGAGGTGAGTTAGACACAACACGCAGCTCACAGAGAGGTGAGTTAGACACACAACACGCAGCTCACAGAGAGGTGAGTTAGACACACAACACGCAGCTCACAGAGAGGTGAGTTAGACACACAACACGCAGCTCACAGAGAGGTGAGTTAGACACGCAGCTCACAGAGAGGTGAGTCTCTCCATCTGTAGCTGGTTCCTGTCTGTCTGGCTCCTTGTCTCTCCATCTGTAGCTGGTTCCTGTCTGTCTGTCTCCATGTCTCTCCATCTGTAGCTGGTTCCTGTCTGTGTCTCCTTGTCTCTCCATCTGTAGCTGGTTCCTGTCTGTCTGTCTCCATGTCTCTCCATCTGTAGCTGGTTCCTGTCTGTGTCTCCTTGTCTCTCCATCTGTAGCTGGTTCCTGTCTGTCTGTCCATCTGTAGCTGGTTCCTGTCGGTCTGGCTCCTTGTCTTCCGTCTGTAGCTGGTTCCTGTCTGTGTCTCCATGTCTCTCCATCTGTAGCTGGTTCCTGTCTGTCTGGCTCCTTGTCTCTCCATCTGTAGCTGGTTCCTGTCTGTCTGGCTCCTTGTCTCCATCTGTAGCTGGTTCCTGTCTGTCTGTCTCCATGTCTCTCCATCTGTAGCTGGTTCCTGTCTGTCTGGCTCCATGTCTCTCCATCTGTAGCTGGTTCCTGTCTGTGTCTCCTTGTCTCTCCATCTGTAGCTGGTTCCTGTCTGTGTCTCCTTGTCTCTGCATCTGTAGCTGGTTCCTGTCTGTCTGGCTCCTTAACTCCATCTGTAGCTGGTTCCTGTCTGTGTCTCCTTGTCTCTCCATCTGTAGCTGGTTCCTGTCTGTCTGGCTCCTTGTCTCTCCATCTGGCTCCTTGTCTCTCCATCTGTAGCTGGTTCCTGTCTCTGTCTCCTTTGTCTCTCTCCATCTGTAGCTGGTTCCTGTCTGTCTGGCTCCTTGTCTATCCATCTGTAGCTGGTTCCTGTCTGTCTGGCTCCTTGTCTCCATCTGTAGCTGGTTCCTGTCTCTGTCTCCTTTGTCTCTCTCCATCTGTAGCTGGTTCCTGTCTGTCTGGCTCCTTGTCTATCCATCTGTAGCTGGTTCCTGTCTGTCTGGCTCCTTGTCTCTCCATCTGTAGCTGGTTCCTGTCTGTCTGGCTCCTTGTCTCTCCATCTGTAGCTGGTTCCTGTCTGTCTGGCTCCTTGTCTCTCCATCTGTAGCTGGTTCCTGTCTGTCTGGCTCCATGTCTCTCCATCTGTAGCTGGTTCCTGTCTGTCTGTCTCCTTGTCTCTCCATCTGTAGCTGGTTCCTGTCTGTCTGTCCATCTGTAGCTGGTTCCTGTCGGTCTGTCTCACCATGTCTCTCTGTGTCTCCAGAGGACATCTATAGCTACTTCAGGTTCCTCTTGGACCTCTTCTCCAACGACTTCATCTTCATCACTGGCAGATCCTCACAGGTAGGTCTTCACCCGTAACAGAGAATTGTGATACATTGTGGGTAAATTGTGACAGATCTATATCTGTCTGCCCCTGTGTCTGTCTGCCCCTGTGTCTGTCTGCCCGCCCCTGTGTGTCCTGAAGGACTTTGAGGAGGCATGTTCGTTACTCAGGAAATGTGGAGCAGTCCAGACCAGTCAACAGGAAGTGACATCACCAGAGGAGGGTCAGAGGACTACCTCCTTCCTGCGAGCCCTGCTACAGCCCTTCATAGACGCCTACCAGGTATGCAGAGGTCTTAACGAGCGTTTCAAATAGCACCCTATTGCAGGCAGACAGGCAGGCAGACAGGTAGGCAGACAGACAGGCAGACAGACAGACATCTAGTGCACTGTGAAGGGAGTATGGTACCACTTACAAATGCACTAGACACTGATCTCAGGTCTAATCTTAACCCCTATCCCAAGTCAGTTTCATATGCCCTCCACTAAAGTGTGTGTGTGTGTGTGTGTGTGTGTGTGTGTTCAGGTGGTGTTCAGGCACCTGTGTTTGGAGGATGTTGAGGTGTTCACAGAGAGACAGATGGTTCCTGCCGTCCGCAGCCTGGCCACCAAGCTCCTCTTATCGGGTAACTGACCTCTCTCTCTCCCCTGACACATCCTCTCTCTCTCTCTCCCCTGACACATCCTCTCTCTCTCTCTCTCTCTCCCCTGACACATCCTCTCTCTCTCTCTCTCCTGACACATCCTCTCTCTCTCTCCCCTGACACATCCTCTCTCTCTCTCCCCTGACACATCCTCTCTCTCTCTCCCCTGACACATCCTCTCTCTCTCTCTCTCCTGACACATCCTCTCTCTCTCTCTCCCCTGACACATCCTCTCTCTCTGTCCCCTGACACATCCTCTCTCTCTCTCTCTCCCTGACACATCCTCTCTCTCTCTCTCCCCTGACACATCCTCTCTCCTCCTGACACATCCTCTCTCTCTCCCCTGACACATCCTCTCTCTCTCTCCCCCACATCCTCTCTCTCTCTCTCACATCCTCCTCTCTCTCTCTCTCCCCCTGACACATCCTCTCTCTCTCTCTCTCCCCTGACACATCCTCTCTCTCTCTCCCCTGACACATCCTCTCTCTCTCTCTCTCCCCTGACACATCCTCTCTCTCTCTCTCTCCCCTGACACATCCTCTCTCTCTCTCTCCCCCTGACACATCCTCTCTCTCTCTCTCTCTCCCCTGACACATCCTCTCTCTCTCTCTCTCTCCCCTGACACATCCTCTCTCTCTCTCTCTCTCCCCTGACACATCCTCTCTCTCTCTCTCTCTCCCCCTGACACATCCTCTCTCTCTCTCTCTCCCCTGACACATCCTCTCTCTCTCTCTCTCTCCCCTGACACATCCTCTCTCTCTCTCTCTCCCTGACACATCCTCTCTCTCTCTCCCCCTGACACATCCTCTCTCTCTCTCTCTCCCCTGACACATCCTCTCTCTCTCTCCCTGACACATCCTCTCTCTCCTCTCTCTCTCTCTCTCCTCTCCCCTGACACATCCTCTCTCTCTCTCTCTCTCTCTCCCCCTGACACATCCTCTCTCTCTCTCTCTCTCCCCTGACACATCCCCTCTCTCTCTCTCTCTCTCTCTCTCCCCCCCTGACACATCCTCTCTCTCTCTCTCTCTCTCTCCCCCTGACACATCCCCTCTCTCTCTCTCTCTCTCTCTCTCTCTCTCTCTCTCCTGACACATCCTCTCTCTCTCCCCCCTGACACATCCTCTCTCTCTCTCTCCCCTGACACATCCTCTCTCTCTCTCCCCTGACACATCCTCTCTCTCTCTCCCCTGACACATCCTCTCTCTCCCCTGACACATCCTCTCTCTCCCCTGACACATCCTCTCTCTCTCTCCCCTGACACATCCTCTCTCTCTCTCTCTCCCCTGACACATCCTCTCTCTCTCTCTCTCCCCCTGACACATCCTCTCTCTCTCTCCTCCCCTGACACATCCTCTCTCTCTCTCTCTCCCTGACACATCCTCTCTCTCTCTCTCTCCCCTGACACATCCTCTCTCTCTCTCTCTCCTGACACATCCTCTCTCTCTCTCTCCCCTCTCTGACACATCCTCTCTCTCTCTCTCCCCTGACACATCCTCTCTCTCTCTCCCCTGACACATCCTCTCTCTCTCTCTCCCCTGACACATCCTCTCTCTCTCTCCCCTGACACATCCTCTCTCCCCTGACACATCCTCTCTCCCCCTGACACATCCCTCTCTCCCCCTGACACATCCTCTCTCCCTGACACATCCTCTCTCTCTCTCTCTCTCCCCCTGACACATCCTCTCTCTCTCTCTCTCTCCCCCTGACACATCCTCTCTCTCTCTCCCCTGACGCATCCGCTCTCTCTCTCTCCCCTGACACATCCGCTCTCTCTCTCTCTCCCCTGACACATCCGCTCTCTCTCTCTCTCCCCTGACACATCCGCTCTCCCCTCTCTCCCTGACACATCCGCTCTCTCTCTCTCTCCCTGACACATCCGCTCTCTCTCTCTCCCCCCTGACACATCCTCTCTCTCTCTCCCTGACACATCCTCTCTCCCCCTCTCTCCCCCCTGACACATCCTCTCTCTCTCTCTCCCCTGACACATCCTCTCTCTCTCTCTCTCCCCTGACACATCCTCTCTCTCTCTCTCCCCTGACACATCCTCTCTCTCTCTCTCTCTCTCCCCTGACACATCCTCTCTCTCTCTCTCTCTCTCACATCCTCTCTCTCTCCTCTCCCCTGACACATCCTCTCTCTCTCTCTCTCTCTCCCCCCTGACACATCCTCTCTCTCTCTCTCTCTCTCCCCTGACACATCCTCTCTCTCTCTCTCTCTCTCTCCCCTGACACATCCTCTCTCTCTCTCTCTCTCTCTCTCTCCCCTGACACATCCTCTCTCTCTCTCTCTCTCTCCCCTGACACATGCTCTCTCTCTCTCTCCCCTGACACATCCTCTCTCTCTCTCTCTCTCTCTCCCCTGACACATCCTCTCTCTCTCTCTCTCTCCCCTGACACATCCTCTCTCTCTCTCTCTCTCTCTCTCTCCCCTGACACACGCCTGCTGAATGGAAGCCTTCCCAGAAGAGTAGAGGCTGTTATAGCAGCAATGTTCCAACATCTAGTGGAAAGCCTTCCCAGAAGAGTGGAGGCTGTTATAGCAGCAATGTTCCTACATCTAGTGGAAAGCCTTCCCAGAAGAGTAGAGGCTGTTATAGCAGCAATGTTCCAACATCTAGTGGAAAGCCTTCCCAGAAGAGTGGAGGCTGTTATAGCAGCAATGTTCCAACATCTAGTGGAAAGCCTTCCCAGAAGAGTGGAGGCTGTTATAGCAGCAATGTTCCTACATCTAGTGGAAAGCCTTCCCAGAAGAGTGGAGGCTGTTATAGCAGCAATGTTCCTACATCTAGTGGAAAGCCTTCCCAGAAGAGTGGAGGCTAGCAAAGGAGGCTAGCAAAGGGGGGGACCAACTCCATAATAATTTAGGGATGAGATGGTCAATAAGGTGTCCACATACTTTTGGCCAGGTAGTGTTTGTTTTATAGGTTTTCAGGGACCAATTTCGGCTCATAAGGGCGATTTTTCAAAACTACCTGAAATTCTATAAATTACACAATGTTGACAGGGCATTTTTACAGCTGCAATGTGTCACTTTTGGGGCATGTGAGTTATAGATCTGTCATTCTCATTGAAAGCCAGTCTCAGAAGCCGTAGATGTGTTCTCTGCGTTATAGATCTGTCATTCCCATTGAAAGCCAGTCTAAGAAGCCGTAGATGTGTTCTATATGTTATATATCTGTCATTCCCATTAAAAGCCAGTCTAAGAAGCCGTAGATGTGTTATAGATCTGTCATTCCCATTAAAAGCCAGTCTAAGAAGCCATAGATGTGTTCTATGTGTTATAGATCTGTCATTCCCATTAAAAGCCAGTCTAAGAAGCCATAGATGTGTTCTATGTGTTATAGATCTGTCATTCCCATTAAAAGCCAGTCTAAGAAGCCGTAGATGTGTTCTATGTGTTATATATCTGTCATTCCCATTAAAAGCCAGTCTAAGAAGCCGTAGATGTGTTATAGATCTGTCATTCCCATTAAAAGCCAGTCTAAGAAGCCATAGATGTGTTCTATGTGTTATAGATCTGTCATTCCCATTAAAAGCCAGTCTAAGAAGCCGTAGATGTGTTCTATGTGTTATAGATCTGTCATTCCCATTGAAAGCCAGTCTAAGAAGCTGTAGATGTGTTCTATGCATTATAGATCTGTCATTCCCATTGAAAGCCAGTCTAAGAAGCCGTAGATGTGTTCTATGTGTTATAGATCTGTCATTCCCATTGAAAGCCAGTCTAAGAAGCCGTAGATGTGTTCTATGTGTTATAGATCTGTCATTCCCATTGAAAGCCAGTCTAAGAAGCCATAGATGTGTTCTATGTGTTATATATCTGTCATTCCCATTGAAAGCCAGTCTAAGAAGCCATAGATGTGTTCTATGTGTTATATATCTGTCATTCCCATTAAAAGCCAGTCTAAGAAGCCGTAGATGCGTTATATATCTGTCATTCCCATTGAAAGCCAGTCTAAGAAGCCGTAGATGTGTTCTATGCGTGTAATTTCTATGCTTCCCGTTCATACGTTTTTTTGTTGTTGCGTCCTTGTACTCCAGCTTCAAACACCTGAAAATACTGTCTTTTGGGGTTATGGAAAATATATTTTCACAGCAGTTTAGATGGTAGAATTATTCTCTACGTTTTGTCGCATAAACTGAAAACAAACTATAAGAATTTTAGCAACAGTCAATGGCAGATCTATTTCTGCACCTTTCACCTTTGCATGGTAGCAGCCGGTCCACAAGGTGTCCCTCTTCCATTCAGCCGGTCCACAAGGTGTCCTCTTCCATTCAGCCGGTCCACAAGGTGTCCCTCTTCCATTCAGCCGGTCCACAAGGTGTCCCTCTTCCATTCAGCCGATGTGGGCGGTTATTGAGCTGACGTCTTGTGTGTGTGTGTGCGTGTGTGTGTGTCTAGGCGAGCTGACGTGTGTGTGTGTGTGTGTGTGTCTAGGCGAGCTGACGTGTGTGTGTGTGTGTGTGTGTCTAGGCGAGCTGACGTGTGTGTGTGTGTGTGTCTAGGCGAGCTGACGTGTGTGTGTGTGTGTGTGTGTCTAGGCGAGCTGACGTGTGTGTGTGTGTGTGTGTGTGTGTGTGTGTCTAGGCGAGCTGACGTGTGTGTGTGTGTCTAGGCGAGCTGACGTGTGTGTGTGTGTGTGTCTAGGTGAGCTGACGTGTGTGTGTGTGTGTGTCTAGGCGAGCTGACGTGTGTGTGTGTGTGTGTGTCTAGGCGAGCTGACGTCTTGTGATGCCCTGTCATCTGATACCCAGAAGAATGTCCTGTCGGCTCTCCTGAGACTGGGCGCTGTGACCAGGCTGAGAACGTAAGTACCCTTGAATGTAGTACCCTTGAATGTAGTACCCTTGAATGTAGTACCCTTGAATGTAGTACACTTCAGTGGTTTCTGTGTGTTTGTTTCAGAGCTGAGCATAGTGAATTCAGAGCCAACAAACCAGCCATCAGTAGATTAGCAGATACTCTGGGTAAGAACGTGGAAATTACATGTCAACTCCCTTCTAATAATATCCTGTATACATACTCTGCTATAGTACTGATAAATATACTGCTATAGTACTGATAAATATACTGCTATAGTACTGATAAATATACTGTATACATACTCTGCTATAGTACTGATAAATATACTGTACACATACTCTGCTATAGTTGCTGTAAGTCAGTAGAATTTAATGGTTTCAGTGAGGTGTTTGTCTCTCTCTCCCTCGCTCTCTCCTGTCTGTCTCTCCTCTCTCTCGCCCCTCTCTCCTCTCTCCCCTCTCTCTCCCCTCTCTCTCGCTCTCTCCCCTCTCTCTCCTCTCTCCCCTCTCTCTCGCTCTCTCCTGTCTGTCTCTCCTCTCTCTCGCCTGTCTCTCTCTCTCCTCTCTCCCCTCTCTCTCGCTCTCTCCTGTCTGTCTCTCCTCTCTCTCGCCTGTCTCTCTCTCTCTCCTCTCTCCCCTCTCTCTCGCTCTCTCCTGTCTGTCTCTCCTCTCTCTCGCCTGTCTCTCTCTCTCTCCTCTCTCCCCTCTCTCTCGCTCTCTCCTGTCTGTCTCTCCTCTCTCTCCCCTCTCTCCCCTCTCTCTCGCTCTCTCCTGTCTGTCTCTCCTCTCTCTCTCGTCTGTCTCTCTTCTCTCTCCTGTCTGTCTCCCCTCTCTCTCCCCTCTCTCTCGCTCTCTCCTGTCTGTCTCTCCTCTCTCTCTCTCGTCTGTCTCTCCTCTCTCTCTCTCGTCTGTCTCTCCTCTCTCTCCCGTCTGTCTCTCCTCTCCCTCGCTCTCTCCTGTCTGTCTCTCCTCTCTCTCGCCTGTCTCTCTCTCTCTCTCTCTCCCCTCTCTCTCCTCTCTCCTGTCTGTCTCTCCTCTCTCTCGCCTGTCTCTCCTCTCTCTCCCCTCTCTCTCCCCTCTCTCTCGCTCTCTCCTGTCTGTCTCTCCTCTCTCTCGCCTGTCTCTCCTCTCTCCCGTCTGTCTCTCCCGTCTGTCTCCCCTCCAGCGGGTAGACTGCCGGTACAGACCGCCCCTAACCCCAGGCTCTAACCCTGGAGGACCGCAGACCAGACAGACTGGACCAAACATGTCTCTTCACTTCCTGTCTCCAACCCAACTCTGTGCCTGTATTCATACAGCGTCTTAGAGCCGAAGCGCTGAGTCCTCTTGTGCTCAACATCCAGATGCTGACTGACCTGGACTTTCACACTATAATCAACTGAACTGTAAAGCTGTGTCCACTATAGCTGTTCTAATTATAGAGCTGGCCTTACTTAGAGTGAGTGATACCGATCCATCTAGTAGAATCAGTGAAGTTAATTTTTTTTAGACTCCAGACACTTCCGCTGGAGGCCACTAGATGGCAGTGTAACCACCGAGTCAATACACACGGTCTGAGTGAGTTAGTCCAAGATTTCAATGTAATTCATCATACCAATCAATAAATATAATATATGCAAAAACTTATCAGATATCAACATGTGAATTGTAATGTTTTTTTACATTTGATTTCCACTTTGTTCTTTTTTTTGACGAAGAAGAAGAATTCTTTAATAAAATGAATGTCACCTTATTGAAAAAGACCGTTCCTCATTTCACGTTTGTATATTTCATGTTGGCCTCTAAGTAGCATCTCGATGCTTGACCTGTCACTGGCAGACAGTAGCAGGCAGTGTTCAGCAAACGTATTCACAGACAGTAGCAGGCAGTGTTCAGCACCTTGCAAACGTATTCACAGACAGTAGCAGGCAGTGTTCAGCGCCTTGCAAACGTATTCACAGACAGTAGCAGGCAGTGTTCAGCGTCTTGCAAACGTATTCACAGACAGTAGCAGGCAGTGTTCAGCGCCTTGCAAACGTATTCACAGACAGTAGCAGGCAGTGTTCAGCGTCTTGCAAACGTATTCACAGACAGTAGCAGGCAGTGTTCAGCGCCTTGCAAACGTATTCACAGACAGTAGCAGGCAGTGTTCAGCGTCTTGCAAACGTATTCACAGACAGTAGCAGGCAGTGTTCAGCACCTTGCGTATTCAGACTTAGCAGGCAGTGTTCAGCAGCGTATTCACAGACAGTAGCAGGCAGTGTTCAGCACCTTGCAAACGTATTCACAGACAGTAGCAGGCAGTGTTCAGCACCTTGCAAACGTATTCACAGACAGTAGCAGGCAGTGTTCAGCATCTTACAAACGTATTCAGACAGTAACAGGCAGTGTTCAGCATCTTGCAAACGTATTCACAGACAGTAGCAGGCAGTGTTCAGCACCTTGGAAAGACGTATTCAGCACCTTGCACAGTAGCAGGCAGTGTTCAGCACCTTGCAAACGTATTCACAGACAGTAGCAGGCAGTGTTCAGCACCTTGCAAACGTATTCACAGACAGTAGCAGGCAGTGTTCAGCACCTTGCAAACGTATTCAAGACAGTAGCAGGCAGTGTTCACAGACAGTAGACAGGCAGTGTTCAGCACCTTGCAAACGTATTCAGACAGTAACAGGCAGTGTTCAGCATCTTAAACAAACGTAGCAGGCAGTGTTCAGACAGTAACAGGCAGTGTTCAGCATCTTACAAACGTATTCAGACAGTAGCAGGCAGTGTTCAGCGCCTTGCAAACGTATTCACAGACAGTAGCAGGCAGTGTTCAGCACCTTGCAAACGTATTCACAGACAGTAGCAGGCAGTGTTCAGCACCTTGCAAATGTA
This sequence comes from Oncorhynchus nerka, assembly GCF_034236695.1. Lineage (NCBI taxonomy): Eukaryota > Metazoa > Chordata > Actinopteri > Salmoniformes > Salmonidae > Oncorhynchus > Oncorhynchus nerka. The sequence continues at coordinate 2,462,471 of NC_088408.1, read as the reverse complement.
TTCACAGACAGTAGCAGGCAGTGTTCAGCATCTTACAAACGTATTCAGACAGTAACAGGCAGTGTTCAGCACCTTGCAAACGTATTCAGACAGTAGCAGGCAGTGTTCAGCACCTTGCAAACGTATTCACAGACAGTAGCAGGCAGTGTTCAGCACCTTGCAAACGTATTCACAGACAGTAGCAGGCAGTGTTCAGCATCTTGCAAACTTCATTCAAACGTATTCAGTAGCAGGCAGTGTTCAGCACCTTGCAAACGTATTCAGACAGTAACAGGCAGTGTTCAGCACCTTGCAAACGTATTCACAGACAGTAGCAGGCAGTGTTCAGCACCTTGCAAACGTATTCACAGACAGTATCTTACAAACATATTCAGGCAGTGTTCAGCATCTTACAACAGTAGCAGGCAGTGTTCAGCACCTTGCAAACAGACAGTAGCAGGCAGTGTTCAGCACCTTGCAAACGTATTCACAGACAGTAGCAGGCAGTGTTCAGCACCTTGCAAACGTATTCACAGACAGTAGCAGGCAGTGTTCAGCACCTTGCAAACATATTCAGACAGTAGCAGGCAGTGTTCAGCACCTTGCAAACGTATTCACAGACAGTAGCAGGCAGTGTTCAGCATCTTGCAAACGTATTCACAGACAGTAGCAGGCAGTGTTCAGCATCTTGCAAACGTATTCAGACAGTAGCAGGCAGTGTTCAGCACCTTGCAAACGTATTCACAGACAGTAGCAGGCAGTGTTCAGCACCTTGCAAACGTATTCAGAGACAGTAGCAGGCAGTGTTCAGCATCTTACAAACGTATTCAGACAGTAACAGGCAGTGTTCAGCACCTTGCAAACGTATTCATGGACAGTAGCAGGCAGTGTTCAGCACCTTGCAAACGTATTCACAGACAGTAGCAGGCAGTGTTCAGCACCTTGCAAACGTATTCACAGACAGTAGCAGGCAGTGTTCAGCATCTTGCAAACGTATTCACAGACAGTAGTAGGCAGTGTTCAGCGCCTTGCAAACGTATTCACAGACAGTAGCAGGCAGTGTTCAGCACCTTGCAAACGTATTCAGACAGTAGCAGGCAGTGTTCAGCATCTTACAAACGTATTCAGACAGTAACAGGCAGTGTTCAGCATCTTACAAACGTATTCACAGACAGTAGCAGGCAGTGTTCAGCGCCTTGCAAACATATTCACAGACAGTAGCAGGCAGTGTTCAGCACCTTGCAAACGTATTCACAGACAGTAGCAGGCAGTGTTCAGCACCTTGCAAACGTATTCACAGACAGTAGCAGGCAGTGTTCAGCATCTTGCAAACGTATTCAGACAGTAACAGGCAGTGTTCAGCGCCTTGCAAACATATTCAGACAGTAGCAGGCAGTGTTCAGCACCTTGCAAACGTATTCACAGACAGTAGTAGGCAGTGTTCAGCACCTTGCAAACGTATTCACAGACAGTAGCAGGCAGTGTTCAGCACCTTGCAAACGTATTCACAGACAGTAGCAGGCAGTGTTCAGCATCTTGCAAACGTATTCAGACAGTAGCAGGCAGTGTTCAGCACCTTGCAAACGTATTCACAGACAGTAACAGGCAGTGTTCAGCACCTTGCAAACGTATTCACAGACAGTAGCAGGCAGTGTTCAGCACCGTATTGCAAACGTGTTCAGCACCTTCACAGACAGTAGCAGGCAGTGTTCAGCATCTTACAAACGTATTCAAACGTATTCAAACGTATTCACAGACAGTAGCAGGCAGTGTTCAGCACCTTGCAAACGTATTCACAGACAGTAGCAGGCAGTGTTCAGCACTTGCAAACGTATTCACAGACAGTAGCAGGCAGTGTTCAGCACCTTGCAAACGTATTCACAGACAGTAGCAGGCAGTGTTCAGCATCCTTGCAAACGTATTCAGACAGACAGTAGCACCTTGGTATTCAGTGTTCAGCACCTTGCAAACGTATTCACAGACAGTAGCAGGCAGTGTTCAGCATCTTGCAAACGTATTCACAGACAGTAGCAGGCAGTGTTCAGCACCTTGCAAACGTATTCACAGACAGTAGCAGGCAGTGTTCAGCACCTTGCAAACGTATTCACAGACAGTAGCAGGCAGTGTTCAGCACCTTGCAAACGTATTCACAGACAGTAGCAGGCAGTGTTCAGCATCTTGCAAACGTATTCACAGACAGTAGCAGGCAGTGTTCAGCATCTTGCAAACGTATTCACAGACAGTAGCAGGCAGTGTTCAGCGTCTTGCAAACGTATTCACAGACAGTAGCAGGCAGTGTTCAGCGTCTTGCAAACGTATTCACAGACAGTAGCAGGCAGTGTTCAGCACCTTGCAAACGTATTCACAGACAGTAGCAGGCAGTGTTCAGCACCTTGCAAACGTATTCACAGACAGTAGCAGGCAGTGTTCAGCACCTTGCAAACGTATTCACAGACAGTAGCAGGCAGTGTTCAGCATCTTGCAAACGTATTCACAGACAGTAGCAGGCAGTGTTCAGCACCTTGCAAACGTATTCACAGACAGTAGCAGGCAGTGTTCAGCATCTTGCAAACGTATTCAGTAGCAGGCAGTGTTCAGCACCTTGCAAACGTATTCAGACAGTAGCAGGCAGTGTTCAGCACCTTGCAAACGTATTCACAGACAGTAGCAGGCAGTGTTCAGCACCTTGCAAACGTATTCACAGACAGTAGCAGGCAGTGTTCAGCATCTTGCAAACGTATTCACAGACAGTAGCAGGCAGTGTTCAGCACCTTGCAAACGTATTCAGACAGTAGCAGGCAGTGTTCAGCACCTTGCAAACGTATTCAGACAGTAGCAGGCAGTGTTCAGCACCACAGACAGTAGCAGGCAGTGTTCAGCAAACATATTCACAGACAGTAGCAGGCAGTGTTCAGCACCTTGCAAACGTATTCAGACAGTAGCAGGCAGTGTTCAGCACCTTGCAAACGTGTTCATTCACAGACAGTAGCAGGCAGTGTTCAGCACCTTGCAAACGTATTCACAGACAGTAGCAGGCAGTGTTCAGCACCTTGCAAACGTATTCACAGACAGTAGCAGGCAGTGTTCAGCACCTTGCAAACGTATTCACAGACAGTAGCAGGCAGTGTTCAGCACCTTGCAAACGTATTCACAGACAGTAGCAGGCAGTGTTCAGCACCTTGCAAACGTATTCAGACAGTAGCAGGCAGTGTTCAGCATCTTACAAAGTAGCGTATTCACAGACAGTAAGGCAGGCAGTGTTCAGCATCTTTCAGCAAACGTATTCAGACAGTAGCAGGCAGTGTTCAGCGCCTTGCAAACATATTCACAGACAGTAGCAGGCAGTGTTCAGCACCTTGCAAACGTATTCACAGACAGTAGCAGGCAGTGTTCAGCACCTTGCAAATGTATTCACAGACAGTAGCAGGCAGTGTTCAGCATCTTATTCACAGACAGTATTCAGACAGTAAGACAGGCAGTGTTCAGCGACCTTTCAGCAAACGTATTCACAGACAGTAGCAGGCAGTGTTCAGCACCTAGCAGGCAGTGTTCAAACGTATTCACAGACAGTAGCAGGCAGTGTTCAGCACCTTGCAAACGTATTCACAGACAGTAGCAGGCAGTGTTCAGCACCTTGCAAACGTATTCACAGACAGTAGCAGGCAGTGTTCAGCATCTTACAAACGTATTCACAGACAGTAGCAGGCAGTGTTCAGCGCCTTGCAAACGTATTCACAGACAGTAGCAGGCAGTGTTCAGCACCTTGCAAACGTATTCACAGACAGTAGCAGGCAGTGTTCAGCATCTTACAAACGTATTCACAGACAGTAGCAGGCAGTGTTCAGCATCTTGCAAACGTATTCACAGACAGTAGCAGGCAGTGTTCAGCACCTTGCAAACGTATTCAGACAGTAGCAGGCAGTGTTCAGCACCTTGCAAACGTATTCAGACAGTAGCAGGCAGTGTTCAGCACCTTGCAAATGTATTCACAGACAGTAGCAGGCAGTGTTCAGCACCTTGCAAACGTATTCACAGACAGTAGCAGGCAGTGTTCAGCACCTTGCAAACGTATTCAGACAGTAGCAGGCAGTGTTCAGCACCTTGCAAACGTATTCAGACAGAGCAGCACCTTGCAGTGTTCAGTGTTCAGCACCTTGCAAACGTATTCACAGACAGTAGCAGGCAGTGTTCAGCACCTTGCAAACGTATTCACAGACAGTAGCAGGCAGTGTTCAGCACCTTGCAAACGTATTCACAGACAGTAGCAGGCAGTGTTCAGCACCTTGCAAACGTATTCAGACAGTAGCAGGCAGTGTTCAGCACCTTGCAAACGTATTCACAGACAGTAGCAGGCAGTGTTCAGCACCTTGCAAACGTATTCACAGACAGTAGCAGGCAGTGTTCAGCACCTTGCAAACGTATTCATAGCAGGCAGTGTTCAGCACTTAGTATTCAGACAGTAGCAGGCAGTGTTCAGCATCTTGCAAACGTATTCACAGACAGTAGCAGGCAGTGTTCAGCACCTTGCAAACGTATTCAGACAGACAGGCAGTGTTCAGCACCTTGCAAATGGCAGTGTGTTCAGCACCTTGCAAACGTATTCACAGACAGTAGCAGGCAGTGTTCAGCATCTTTCACAAACGTATTGCAAACGTAGACAGTAGCAGGCAGTGTTCAGCACCTTGCAAACGTATTCACAGACAGTAGCAGGCAGTGTTCAGCGTCTTGCAAACGTATTCACAGACAGTAGCAGGCAGTGTTCAGCACCAAACGTTTCTGACAGCAAACATATTCAAACAGACAGTAGCAGGCAGTGTTCAGCACCTTGCAAACGTATTCACAGACAGTAGCAGGCAGTGTTCAGCACCTTGCAAACGTATTCTCACAGACAGAAGCAGGCAGTGTTCAGCATCTTGCAAAGGCGTATTCACAGACAGTAGCAGGCAGTGTTCAGCACCTTGCAAACGTGTTCATTCAAACATATTCAGACAGTAACAGGCAGTGTTCAGCACCTTGCAAATGTATTCACAGACAGTAGCAGGCAGTGTTCAGCACCTTGCAAACGTATTCACAGACAGTAACAGGCAGTGTTCAGCACCTTGCAAACGTATTCAGACAGTAGCAGGCAGTGTTCGTCTTGCAAACGTATTCGACCTTGCAAACGTATTCACAGACAGTAGCAGGCAGTGTTCAGCACCTTGCAAACGTATTCAGACAGTAGCAGGCAGTGTTCAGCACCTTGCAAACGTATTCATAGCAGGCAGTGTTCAGCATCTTGCAAACGTGACAGTTGTTCAGCACCTTGCAAACGTATTTTGTTCAGCACCTTGCAAACGTATTCTAGCCTCAGCTGAACCCAGCTGAGTGTTCAGCACCTTGCAAACGTATTCTGTTCAGCACCTTGCAACGTATGACAGTAGCAACCTGATCAACCTGATCTGAACTGGCCACCTAAACAGTATGTTATAGATTCACAGACAGTAGCAGGCAGTGTTCAGTATTCAAGACAGTAGCAGGCAATCCCCAAGCAGGCAGTGTTCCTTGCAAACGTATTCACAGACAGAGCAGGCAGTGTTATGGCAATGACAGTGGCAGTGTGTGGGAAGTGTTCAGCACTTGCAAATCAGACACTGAGTCAGTTTCAGACAGTAGCAGGCAGTGTTCATTAAACATATTCACAGACAGTAGGGTCAGTTAGACAGTCAGGAGTGTTCATTACAGTATTCGACAGTGGGTCAGTTAGTCAGGTAACAGGTATTACAGACACTGTGTTCAGCATCTTGCAGTTTCAGACAGTAGTAGGCAGTGTTCAGGTATTTCACAGACAGCTGGGCACCAGTTAGTCAGGCAGTGTATTACAGACGCTGGGTGTTCAGTTAGACAGTCAGGAGGTGTTCAGACACTGGGTCAGTTACAGTCAGGAGGTATTGCAGACGCTGGGTCAGTTAGTGGAGGTGGTATTACAGACGCTGGGTCAGTTAGTCAGGAGGTGGGTCAGTTACAGACGTATTACAGACAGTGGGTCAGTTTAGTCAGGAGACGCTGGGTCAGTTAGTCAAACGTAGGTATTACAGACAGCTGGGTCAGTTAGTCAGGAGGTATTACAGACAGCTGGGTCAGTTAGTAGCAGGCAGGTTCATTACAGATTCGCTGGGTCAGCACCTTATTCAGACAGTCAGGAGTGTTCATTACAGACACTGGGTCAGTTGCAAATGTCAGACAGTAGGGCAGTGTTCAGCACCTTGCAAACGTATTCTGGGTCAGTTGCAAACGTATTCACAGACAGTAGGGCAGTTAGCACCTTGAAACGTATTCAGACAGTGGGTCAGTTAGTCAGGTTGTATTACAGACACTGGGTCAGTTAAACGTATTCAGACAGAGGTATTACAGACACTGGGTCAGTTAGTCAGACAGAGGTATTTCACAGACACTGGGTCAGCACCTTGCAAACGTTCAGGAGGTGTTCATTGCACAGACACTGGGTCAGTTGCAGTCAGACAGAGGTGTTCAGCACCTGCAAAACATATTCAGACAGTAGCTTGGTCAAACGTATTCAGACAGTAGCAGGAGGTAGCACCTAAACATTCAGATTCTGCTTTTATAAAGACTAAATTCCCGTAGACTTGCGACTCACCTGACACACAGCTAGACAGACATTTTATGTATTCACAATTGCACATATCCTACATAGTGCAGCTATAGGGCTTGATCTGGTCTAATGTAGTGTTCTACAGGGAATAGGGCTCTGGTCTAAAGTAGTGTACTATATTTAGGCTGGGTCAGTTAAGGAGGTATTACAGGCTGGGTCTGGTCTAAAGTAGTTAGCACTATTATAGGAATAGGGCTATTGGTGGGTCAGTTAAAGGTAGTGTCTTATATAGACGGAATCAGGAGGTATTACAGCACTGGGTCTTAGGTATTACAGACACTTGGTCAGTTAAGTAGTGCACTAGTTAGTCAGGGTATTATAGGTCTCTGGTCTTAAAGTAGACACTGGGTCAGTTAGTCAGGAGGTATATAGGTCAGGAGGTATAACATCGGGCTTTTATAAAAGACTAAATTCCCGGACTCTATAGCTAGTTTTGCACTATATAGGGAATAGGGCTCTGGTCTAAAGTAGTGTACTATATAGGGAATAGGGCTCTGGTCTATAGGTAAATCAAATTGTATTTGTCACATATACATGGTTAGCAGATGTTAATGCGAGTGCAGCGAAATGCTTGTGCTTCTAGTTCCGACCGTGCAGTAATATCTGTCAAGTAATCTAACAATTCCACAACTACTACCTCATACACACAATGTCAAGGGACGGAATAAGAATAGATACATATAAATATATGGATGAGAGATGGCCGAGCGGCATAGACTAGATGCAGTAGATGGTATAGAGTACAGTATATACAAATGAGATGAGTAATGTAGGGTATGTAAACATTATATAAAGTGGCATTGTTTAAAGTGACTAGTGATACATTTATTACATCCAGTTTAAATGATTAAGCAGCCTCTTGGACCTAGACTTGGCGCTCCGGTCCTGCTTGCCGTGCGGTAGCAGAGATTACAGTCTATTACTAGGGTGGCTGGAGTCTGACCATTTTTAGGGCCTTGCTCTGACACCGCCTGGTATAGAGGTCCTGGATGGCAGCAAGCTTGGCCGCAGTGATGTACTGGGCCGTTCGCACTACCCTCTGTAGTGGCTTGCAGTCGGAGGCCGAGCAAATACCGTACCAGGCAGTGATGCAACCATGCTCTCGATGGTGCAGCTGTAGAACCTTTTGAGGATCTCAGGACCCATGCCAAATCTTTTCAGTCTCCTGAGGGGGAATAGGTTTTGTCGTGCCCTCTTCACGACTGTCTTGGTGTGTTTGGGCCATGTTAGTTTGTTGGTGATGTTGACACCAAGGAATTTGAAGTTCTCAACCTGCTCCACTGCAGCCCCGTCGATGAGAATGGGGGCGTGCTCGGTACTCCTTTTCCTGTTGTCCACAAACATCTCCTTAGTCTTGATCACGTTGAGGAAGAGGTTGTTGTCCTGGCACCACACGGCCAGGTCTCTGACCTCCTCCCTATAGGCTGTCTCATCGTTGAGGGAGAGGTTGTTGTCCTGGCACCACACGGCCAGGTCTCTGACCTCCTCCCTATAGGCTGTCTCATCGTTGAGGGAGAGGTTGTTGTCCTGGCACCACACGGCCAGGTCTCTGACCTCCTCCCTATGGGCTGTGTCGTCGGTGATCAGGCACTGTTGTGTCATCAGCAAACGTAATGATGGTGTTGGAGTCGTGCCTGGCTGTGCAGTCATGAGTGAACAGGGATTACAGGAGGGGACTGAGCACGCACCCCTGAGGGGCCCCTGTGTTGAGGATCAGCATGGCAGATGTGTTGTTACCTAACCTCACCACCTGGCAGAGGCCCGGCAGGAAGTCCAGGATCCAGTTGCAGAGGAAGGTGTTTAGTCCCAGGTTCCTTAGCTTAGTGATGAGTTTGGAGGGCACTATGGTGTTGAACGCTGAGCTGTAGTCAATGAATATCATTCTTACATAGGTGCTCCTTTTGTCCAGGTGGGAAAGGGCAGTGTGGAGTGCAATAGAGATTGCATCATATGTGGATCTGTTGGGGCGGTATGCAAATTGGAGTGGGTCCAGGGTTTCTGGGAATATGGTGTTAATGTGAGCCATGACCAGCCTTTCAAAGCACCTCATGGCTACAGACGTGAGACCTACGGGTCGGTAGTCATTTAGGCAGGTTACCTTCGTGTTATTGGGCACAGGGACATTGGTGGTCTGCTTGTTATTGGGCACAGGGACATTGGTGGTCTGTTTGTTATTGGGCACAGGGACATTGGTGGTCTGCTTGTTATTGGGCACAGGGACATTGGTTGGTATCTGCTTGTTATTGGTTGCAGACAGGGTTACATCTTGCTTCAAACATGTTAGGTATCAAAACATTTTTGGAGAAGAGGTATTGGTTAGGCAGCACACAAACCATTTGAACACCATTGGTTAGGCAGACACACACCATTGGTTAGGCAGACACAACACGCCATTGGTTACAGCACCATTGGTTAGGCAGACACAACACACCATTGGTTAGGCAGCACAACACACCATTGGTTAGGCAGACACAACACACCATTGGTTAGGCAGACACAACACACCATTGGTTAGGCAGAAACACCGCCATTGGTTAGGCAGACACAACACACCATTGGTTAGGCAGACACAATTGGTTAGGGCACACCATTGGTTAGGCAGACACAACACACCATTGGTTAGGCAGACACAACACACCATTGGTTAGGCAGACACAACACACCATTGGTTAGGCAGACACAACACGCCATTGGTTAGGCAGACACAACACACCATTGGTTAGGCAGACACAACACACCATTGGTTAGGCAGACACAACACACCATTGGTTAGGCAGACACAACAAGAGCAGATCAGCAAGAGCAGAGCCATTCGGGGCTCAGGGTTGGAACACCAACTGCAGTGTGTAATGCAGTTGTAGTTACACCATCCCACCAGCTATCTTCTCCATGCATGCATGTCGTAGCTGATAAGATATAGACTATGGATCATTTGATTGAGATTACATTAACACCTCTTAAGGAGTGGCGCCTTTTTAAACTTTTTTAAAAAATTTAGCCTAAAATGACATACCCAAATCTAACTGCCTATACCTCAGGCCCTGAAGCAAGAATATGCATATTCTTGGTATCATTTGAAAGGAAACACTTTGAAGTTTGTGGAAATGTGAAAGGAATGTAGAAGAATATAACACAATAGATCTGGTAAAAGATAATACAAAGAAAAAAACAACCGTTTTTGTATATTTTTTTGTACCATCATCTTTGAAATGCAAGAGAAAGGCCATAATGTATTATTCCAGCCCAGGTGCATTTTAGATGTTGGCCACTAGATGGCAGCAGTGTATGTGAAAAGTTTTAGTCTGATCCAATGAACCATTGCATTTCTGTTCAAATTTCTATATAAAGACAGTCAAAATGAGCCTAATTGGTTTATTAATACATTTTCATGTTCATAACTGTGCACCCTCCTCAAACAATAGCATGGTATTGTTTCACTGTAACAGCTACTGTAAATTGGACAGTGCAGTTAGATGAACGTCTTCTACCCCCAAGCCGCGTCTTTGTGAGACGAGGTGTGGGTGAACGGAAGATCTTTGCATGTCTATTTCCTACTTTAAAGCATGGAGGAGGAGGTGTGTGTTCCCACCGTGAAGCATGGAGGAGGAGGTGTGGAGTTGCAACCTGACACTGTCATGGAATTTATTTAGAATGTCAGTTCACACCGTGAAGTATGGCTACAGGAGCATGTGTGGCAATACGCCATCCCATCTGGTTTGGACTTAGGTGTGGACATTCATCAGGACAATGACCTCAACACCTCCAGGTCTGTCTGTCTAACTGGGTGAATATGAATGACAGTAACCTAAACCAGTCACTGTTACATTGAACTGGGTGAATATGAATGACAGTAACCTAAACCCATCACTGTTACATTGAACTGGGTGAATATGAATGACAGTAACCTAAACCTCCACTGTTACATTGAACTGGGTGAATATGAATGACAGTAACCTAAACCTGTCACTGTTACATTGAACTGGGTGAATATGAATGACAGTAACCTAAACCCATCACTGTTACATTGAACTGGGTGAATATGAATGACAGTAACCTAAACCTGTCACTGTTACATTGAACTGGGTGAATATGAATGACAGTAACCTAAACCTGTCACTGTTACATTGAACTGGGTGAATAACCTAAACCCGTCACTGAATGACAGTAACCTAAACCTGTCACTGTTTACATTGAACTGGGTGAATATGAATGACAGTAACCTAAACCTGTCACTGTTACATTGAACTGGGTGGATATGAATGACAGTAACCTAAACCTATTGATGTTACATTGAGCTGGGTGAATATGAATGACAGTAACCCCTAAACCTGTCACTGTTACATTGAACTGGTGAATATGAATGACAGTAACCTAAACCCGTCACTGTTACATTGAACTGGGTGAATATGAATGACAGTAACCTAAACCTGTCACTGTTACAAACAGTAACTATTTGACTGTTACATTGAGCTGGGTGAATATGAATGACAGTAACCTAAACCTGTCACTGTTACATTGAACTGGGTGAATATGAATGACAGTAACCTAAACCTGTCACTGTTACATTGAACTGGGTGAATATGAATGACAGTAACCTAAACCTGTCACTGTTACATTGAGCTGGGTGAATATGAATGACAGTAACCTAAACCTGTCACTGTTACATTGAGCTGGGTGAATATGAATGACAGTAACCTAAACCCGTCACTGTTACATTGAACTGGGTGAATGACAGTAACCTAAACCTGTCACTGTTACATTGAACTGGTGAATATGAATGACAGTCATCCAATATGATTTAAAATAAAACCATGCTCATTTAAATAAAATCGCCCTCATTTAAATAAATGAGTCCTCCCTAATCTTAAATGGCGCTGATTGACACCGATCTGCAGCGCCAGGTGCTAAAATAGAACTTGGCTCTATTTGAGATGTTTTGACGTGCTGCAGGTCCCGCCTCTCCCACCTCCTCATTGGTCTTTAGGAGCATATACCCACATGGTTGATTGAAAGATGAATGACGGGTCCACACTCCGGTTGGGTGCAGTAATGAACCTTAAAGTTTGTTGCCAATTCTATATAAAATCCACAAAAAACGAAGAAGAGGACTAGGAGATATTACTAGAAACTAACTAGGTTTCCCCTTTAATCTGTGGAGTAGTTGTGGGAGTAGAGAACACACGATTTTGTGTGACTCAAAGTGGGTCAATATTCTACAAAAAAAAAAAAGACTTGTGTATTTCAATTAAAATAACAACCCAATGTTTGTATATCCCAGGACAAATTAACTAGGCAACAGCAAGATAGCTAAATGTCCACGAATGTTTCGACCCCTGTCCCCAAATGAATATAGTTAGTTAATAGTTATAGTTAATATTTCAACCTGCGTGTCCTTGAAAACGTTTGGTGTGGATGGACAAAATCTACATGCACACGCTACGCGCGTGTCCGTTGGGCTCAGTGACGTCATGGTAATGTTAACGCCATAATTCTGTTGACAAAATGAAAACAGACCCAGAGATGTAATTTGAGCCACACACGCAGATTCGACAGTTCTACCTGGAAAGTGATGTTTTGAAATTATTGGATACTACACACACACACACAAAAATGCTTTTATTTATTTATAATTAAGGAAATATGTTCTTCACTGGTTATTCTGCTCATTTAGCATTTATTAACAATCTTGGTTTACAAAATACAAGTCAACAGGTGTTTGTTTGTGGATAATGAATTATATTTGTGCATATTTGTTACGGATCATTTGGGGATGGGGGAGGCATTGTACGGTGCCATATAAATTAACACGATCACAAACACTGGTAGTCTAAAAATAATGTTTCCGACATTTTACTCGGTTTGTGTGACATCACCTTGACAACGGCGGGACACTAGGCTACTCTCCGGAGAAGCAGCAGACCGGGACGGGAGATCTGGCACGGAGCGGGCACTACTCTCCGTGCTGCAAAGCAACCGGGGCTCAAACCGGGGCTAAATCCTACCGTGAGTAGCCTACAGAGCACCCCTTGTCTTCGTCCTGAGTTTTCTATCTCCTTGCAAGTTTAGGCCACCTATTTTTCTGACTTCAGCTCAATCGAGATATTTCGTTTAGCCAATTTCTAAACAGGATTACTAGACCTACTCGTTGAATAACTTTTTTGTTGTTGAAGTTTTAATATCTATTCACTAAATACCAATTCAAAGGTGTAGTGCCAATTGTAGATGTGGACGCTCAAACTCTTGTGTAGGGTAACTAGGAGACGAGCTCGACCTCTCGTGTAGGGTAACGAGGAGACGAGCTCCACCTCTCGTGTAGGGTAACTAGGAGACGAGCTCGACCTCTCGTGTAGGGTAACTAGGAGACGAGCTCGACCTCTCGTGTAGGGTAACTAGGAGACGAGCTCGACCTCTCGTGTAGGGTAACGAGGAGACGAGCTCCACCTCTCGTGTAGGGTAACTAGGAGACGAGCTCGACCTCTCGTGTAGGGTAACTAGGAGACGAGCTCGACCTCTCGTGTAGGGTAACTAGGAGACGAGCTCGACCTCTCGTGTAGGGTAACTAGGAGACGAGCTCCACCTCTCGTGTAGGGTAACGAGGAGACGAGCTCCACCTCTCGTGTAGGGTAACTAGGAGACGAGCTCCACCTCTCGTGTAGGGTAACGAGGAGACGAGCTCCACCTCTCGTGTAGGGTAACTAGGAGACGAGCTCGACCTCGTGTAGGGTAACGAGGAGACGAGCTCCACCTCTCGTGTAGGGTAACTAGGAGACGAGCTCCACCTCTCGTGTAGGGTAACTAGGAGACGAGCTCCACCTCTCGTGTAGGGTAACAAGGAGACGAGCTCCACCTCTCGTGTAGGGTAACTAGGAGACGAGCTCCACCTCTCGTGTAGGGTAACGAGGAGACGAGCTCCACCTCTCGTGTAGGGTAACTAGGAGACGAGCTCCACCTCTCGTGTAGGGTAACGAGGAGACGAGCTCCACCTCTCGTGTAGGGTAACTAGGAGACGAGCTCCACCTCTCGTGTAGGGTAACGAGGAGACGAGCTCCACCTCTCGTGTAGGGTAACTAGGAGACGAGCTCGACCTCTCGTGTAGGGTAACTAGGAGACGAGCTCCACCTCTCGTGTAGGGTAACGAGGAGACGAGCTCCACCTCTCGTGTAGGGTAACTAGGAGACGAGCTCCACCTCTCGTGTAGGGTAACTAGGAGACGAGCTCCACCTCTCGTGTAGGGTAACTAGGAGACGAGCTCCACCTCTCGTGTAGGGTAACGAGGAGACGAGCTCCACCTCTCGTGTAGGGTAACTAGGAGACGGAGCTCCACCTCTCGTGTAGGGTAACTAGGAGACGAGCTCCACCTCTCGTGTAGGAGTAACTAGGAGACGAGCTCGACCTCTCGTGTAGGGTAACTAGGAGACGAGCTCCACCTCTCGTGTAGGGTAACTAGGAGACGAGCTCGACCTCTCGTGTAGGGTAACTAGGAGACGAGCTCCACCTCTCGTGTAGGGTAACGAGGAGACGAGCTCCACCTCTCGTGTAGGGTAACTAGGAGACGAGCTCCACCTCTCGTGTAGGGTAACGAGAGACGAGCTCCACCTCTCGTGTAGGGTAACTAGGAGACGAAGCTCGACCTCTCGTGTAGGGTAACGAGGAGACGAGCTCCACCTCTCGTGTAGGGTAACTAGGAGACGAGCTCCACCTCTCGTGTAGGGTAACTAGGAGACGAGCTCCACCTCTCGTGTAGGGTAACAAGGAGACGAGCTCCACCTCTCGTGTAGGGTAACTAGGAGACGAGCTCCACCTCTCGTGTAGGGTAACGAGGAGACGAGCTCCACCTCTCGTGTAGGGTAACTAGGAGACGAGCTCCACCTCTCGTGTAGGTAACGAGGAGACGGGCTCCACCTCTCGTGTAGGGTAACTAGGAGACGAGCTCCACCTCTCGTGTAGGGTAACGAGGAGACGAGCTCCACCTCTCGTGTAGGGTAACTAGGAGACGAGCTCGACCTCTCGTGTAGGGTAACTAGGAGACGAGCTCCACCTCTCGTGTAGGGTAACGAGGAGACGAGCTCCACCTCTCGTGTAGGGTAACTAGGAGACGAGCTCCACCTCTCGTGTAGGGTAACTAGGAGACGAGCTCCACCTCTCGTGTAGGGTAACTAGGAGACGAGCTCCACCTCTCGTGTAGGGTAACGAGGAGACGAGCTCCACCTCTCGTGTAGGGTAACTAGGAGACGAGCTCCACCTCTCGTGTAGGGTAACTAGGAGACGAGCTCCACCTCTCGTGTAGGGTAACTAGGAGACGAGCTCCACCTCTCGTGTAGGGTAACTAGGAGACGAGCTCCACCTCTCGTGTAGGGTAACTAGGAGAGACGAGCTCCACCTCTCGTGTAGGGTAACTGACGAGCTCGACCTCTCGTGTAGGGTAACTAGGAGACGAGCTCCACCTCTCGTGTAGGGTAACGAGGAGACGAGCTCCACCTCTCGTGTAGGGTAACTAGGAGACGAGCTCCACCTCTCGTGTAGGGTAACGAGGAGACGAGCTCCACCTCTCGTGTAGGGTAACTAGGAGACGAGCTCCACCTCTCGTGTAGGGTAACGAGGAGACGAGCTCCACCTCTCGTGTAGAGTAACGAGGAGACGAGCTCCACCTCTCGTGTAGGGTAACTAGGAGACGAGCTCCACCTCTCGTGTAGGGTAACGAGGAGACGAGCTCCACCTCTCGTGTAGGGTAACGAGGAGACGAGCTCCACCTCTCGTGTAGGGTAACTAGGAGACGAGCTCGACCTCTCGGTGCAACGGGACACCTGATGGACTTGGTTAGTTCCAACCTCCTCCAGTGAACTCCGCAGGTGAGGGAGCCAGTGGTCATAGAGCCCATTTATGAATTATAACAAAGAACAACCTGCCACTGTTTTATTTGTCACGTGCGCTGAATACAACAGGTGTAGTAGACCTTACAGTGAAATGCTGAATACAACAGGTGTAGTAGACCTCACAGTGAAATGCTGAATACAACAGGTGTAGTAGACCTCACAGTGAAATGCTGAATACAACAGGTGTAGTAGACCTCACAGTGAAATGCTGAATACAACAGGTGTAGTAGACCTCACAGTGAAATGCTGAATACAACAGGTGTAGTAGACCTTACAGTGAAATGCTGAATACAACAGGTGTAGTAGACCTCACAGTGAAATGCTGAATACAACAGGTGTAGTAGACCTTACAGTGAAATGCTGAATACAACAGGTGTAGTAGACCTCACAGTGAAATGCTGAATACAACAGGTATAGTAGACCTTACAGTGAAATGCTGAATACAACAGGTGTAGTAGACCTCACAGTGAAATGCTGAATACAACAGGTGTAGTAGACCTTACAGTGAAATGATGAATACAACAGGTGTAGTAGACCTTACAGTGAAATGCTGAATACAACAGGTGTAGTAGACCTTACAGTGAAATGCTGAATACAACAGGTGTAGGAGACCTCACAGTGAAATGCTGAATACAACAGGTGTAGTAGACCTTACAGTGAAATGCTGAATACAACAGGTGTAGTAGACCTTACAGTGAAATGCTGAATACAACAGGTGTAGGAGACCTCACAGTGAAATGCTGAATACAACAGGTGTAGTAGACCTTACAGTGAAATGCTGAATACAACAGGTGTAGTAGACCTTACAGTGAAATGCTGAATACAACAGGTGTAGTAGACCTCACAGTGAAATGATGAATACAACAGGTGTAGTAGACCTCACAGTGAAATGCTGAATACAACAGGTGTAGTAGACCTCACAGTGAAATGCTGAATACAACAGGTGTAGGAGACCTTACAGTGAAATGCTGAATACAACAGGTGTAGTAGACCTCACAGTGAAATGATGAATACAACAGGTGTAGTAGACCTCACAGTGAAATGCTGAATACAACAGGTATAGTAGACCTCACAGTGAAATGCTGAATACAACAGGTGTAGTAGACCTTACAGTGAAATGCTGAATACAACAGGTGTAGTAGACCTTATAGTGAAATGCTGAATACAACAGGTGTAGTAGACCTTACAGTGAAATGCTGAATACAACAGGTGTAGTAGACCTCACAGTGAAATGCTGAATACAACAGGTGTAGTAGACCTCACAGTGAAATGCTGAATACAACAGGTGTAGTAAACCTCACAGTGAAATGCTGAATACAACAGGTGTAGTAGACCTCACAGTGAAATGATGAATACAACAGGTGTAGTAGACCTTACAGTGAAATGCTGAATACAACAGGTGTAGTAGACCTTACAGTGAAATGCTGAATACAACAGGTGTAGTAGACCTTACAGTGAAATGCTGAATACAACAGGTGTAGTAGACCTCACAGTGAAATGCTGAATACAACAGGTGTAGTAGACCTCACAGTGAAATGCTGAATACAACAGGTGTAGTAGACCTCACAGTGAAATGCTGAATACAACAGGTGTAGTAGACCTCACAGTGAAATGCTGAATACAACAGGTGTAGTAGACCTCACAGTGAAATGCTGAATACAACAGGTGTAGTAGACCTCACAGTGAAATGCTGAATACAACAGGTGTAGTAGACCTTACAGTGAAATGCTGAATACAACAGGTGTAGTAGACCTCACAGTGAAATGCTGAATACAACAGGTATAGTAGACCTTACAGTGAAATGCTGAATACAACAGGTGTAGGTAGACCTTTCAGTGAAATGCTGAATACAACAGGTGTAGTAGACCTCACAGTGAAATGCTGAATACAACAGGTGTAGTAGACCTCACAGTGAAATGCTGAATACAACAGGTATAGTAGACCTTACAGTGAAATGCTGAATACAACAGGTGTAGTAGACCTCACAGTGAAATGCTGAATACAACAGGTGTAGTAGACCTCACAGTGAAATGCTGAATACAACAGGTGTAGTAGACCTCACAGTGAAATGCTGAATACAACAGGTGTAGTAGACCTCACAGTGAAATGCTGAATACAACAGGTGTAGTAGACCTCACAGTGAAATGCTGAATACAACAGGTGTAGTAGACCTCACAGTGAAATGCTGAATACAACAGGTGTAGTAGACCTCACAGTGAAATGCTGAATACAACAGGTGTAGTAGACCTTACAGTGAAATGCTGAATACAACAGGTGTAGTAGACCTTACAGTGAAATGCTGAATACACCAGGTGTAGCAGACCTCACAGTGAAATGCTGAATACAACAGGTGTAGTAGACCTTACAGTGAAATGCCGAATACAACAGGTGTAGTAGACCTCACAGTGAAATGCTGAATACAACAGGTGTAGTAGACCTCACGGTGAAATGATGAATACAACAGTTGTAGTAGACCTCACAGTGAAATGCTGAATACAACAGGTGTAGTAGACCTCACAGTGAAATGCTGAATACAACAGGTGTAGTAGACCTTACAGTGGAATGCTGAATACAACAGGTGTAGTAGACCTTACAGTGGAATGCTGAATACAACAGGTGTAGTAGACCTTACAGTGGAATGCTGAATACAACAGGTGTAGTAGACCTCACAGTGAAATGCTGAATACAACAGGTGTAGTAGACCTTACAGTGAAATGCTGAATACAACAGGTGTAGTAGACCTTACAGTGAAATGCTGAATACAACAGGTGTAGTAGACCTCACAGTGAAATGATGAATACAACAGGTGTAGTAGACCTGACAGTGAAATGCTGAATACAACAGGTGTAGTAGACCTTACAGTGAAATGCTGAATACAACAGGTGTAGTAGACCTCACAGTGAAATGCTGAATACAACAGGTGTAGGTAGACCTTACAGTGAAATGCTGAATACAACAGGTGTAGTAGACCTCACAGTGAAATGCTGAATACAACAGGTGTAGTAGACCTCACAGTGAAATGCTGAATACAACAGGTGTAGTAGACCTCACAGTGAAATGCTGAATACAACAGGTGTAGTAGACCTCACAGTGAAATGCTGAATACAACAGGTGTAGTAGACCTCACAGTGAAATGCTGAATACAACAGGTGTAGTAGACCTTACAGTGAAATGCTGAATACAACAGGTGTAGTAGACCTTACAGTGAAATGCTGAATACACCAGGTGTAGCAGACCTCACAGTGAAATGCTGAATACAACAGGTGTAGTAGACCTTACAGTGAAATGCCGAATACAACAGGTGTAGTAGACCTTACAGTGAAATGCTGAATACAACAGGTGTAGTAGACCTCACAGTGAAATGCTGAATACAACAGGTGTAGTAGACCTCACGGTGAAATGATGAATACAACAGTTGTAGTAGACCTCACAGTGAAATGCTGAATACAACAGGTGTAGTAGACCTCACAGTGAAATGCTGAATACAACAGGTGTAGTAGACCTTACAGTGGAATGCTGAATACAACAGGTGTAGTAGACCTTACAGTGGAATGCTGAATACAACAGGTGTAGTAGACCTTACAGTGGAATGCTGAATACAACAGGTGTAGTAGACCTCACAGTGAAATGCTGAATACAACAGGTGTAGTAGACCTTACAGTGAAATGCTGAATACAACAGGTGTAGTAGACCTTACAGTGAAATGCTGAATACAACAGGTGTAGTAGACCTCACAGTGAAATGATGAATACAACAGGTGTAGTAGACCTGACAGTGAAATGCTGAATACAACAGGTGTAGTAGACCTTACAGTGAAATGCTGAATACAACAGGTGTAGTAGACCTCACAGTGAAATGCTGAATACAACAGGTGTAGGTAGACCTTACAGTGAAATGCTGAATACAACAGGTATAGTAGACCTTACAGTGAAATGCTGAATACAACAGGTGTAGTAGACCTCACAGTGAAATGCTGAATACAACAGGTGTAGTAGACCTGACAGTGAAATGCTGAATACAACAGGTGTAGTAGACCTCACAGTGAAATGATGAATACAACAGGTGTAGTAGACCTGACAGTGAAATGCTGAATACAACAGGTGTAGTAGACCTTACAGTGAAATGCTGAATACACCAGGTGTAGTAGACCTCACAGTGAAATGCTGAATACAACAGGTGTAGTAGACCTCACAGTGAAATGCTGAATACAACAGGTGTAGTAGACCTTACAGTGAAATGCTGAATACAACAGGTGTAGTAGACCTTACAGTGAAATGCTGAATACAACAGGTGTAGTAGACCTCACAGTGAAATGATGAATACAACAGGTGTAGTAGACCTGACAGTGAAATGCTGAATACAACAGGTGTAGTAGACCTGACAGTGAAATGCTGAATACAACAGGTGTAGTAGACCTCACAGTGAAATGCTGAATACAACAGGTGTAGTAGACCTGACAGTGAAATGCTGAATACAACAGGTGTAGTAGACCTTACAGTGAAATGCTGAATACAACAGGTGTAGTAGACCTCACAGTGAAATTCTTACTTACAGGCTCTAACCAATAGTGCAAAAAAGGTGTTAGGTGAACAATAGGTAGGAAATAAAACAACAGTAAAAAGACAGGCTATATACAGTAGAGAGGCTGTATACAGTAGAGAGGCTATATACAGTAGAGAGGCTATATACAGTAGAGAGGCTATATACAGTAGAGAGGCTATATACAGTAGAGGTTATATACAGTAGAGAGGCTATATACAGTAGAGAGGCTATATACAGTAGAGAGGCTATATACAGTAGAGAGGCTATATACAGTAGAGAGGCTATATACAGTAGAGGTTATATACAGTAGAGAGGCTATATACAGTAGAGAGGCTATATACAGTAGAGAGGCTGTATACAGTAGAGAGGCTATATACAGTAGAGAGGCTATATACAGTAGAGAGGCTATATACAGTA
The DNA here is from genome assembly GCF_034236695.1 of Oncorhynchus nerka. Lineage (NCBI taxonomy): Eukaryota > Metazoa > Chordata > Actinopteri > Salmoniformes > Salmonidae > Oncorhynchus > Oncorhynchus nerka. The sequence goes on along the minus strand of NC_088408.1, from coordinate 2,442,011 downwards.
GAGAGGCTATATACAGTAGAGAGGCTACATACAGTAGAGGTTATATACAGTAGAGAGGCTATATACAGTAGAGAGGCTATATACAGTAGAGGTTATATACAGTAGAGAGGCTATATACAGTAGAGGTTATATACAGTAGAGAGCTATATACAGTAGAGAGGCTATATACAGTAGAGGGCTATATACAGTAGAGAGACTATATACAGTAGAGAGGCTATATACAGTAGACAGGCTATATACAGTAGAGAGGTTAAATACAGTAGAGAGGTTATATACAGTAGAGAGGCTATATACAGTAGAGAGGCTATATACAGTAGAGAGGTTAAATACAGTAGAGGGTTATATACAGTAGAGAGGCTATATACAGTAGACAGGCTATATACAGTAGAGAGGTTATATACAGTAGACAGGCTATATACAGTAGAGAGGTTATATACAGTAGAGAGGTTATATACAGTAGAGAGGCTATATACAGTAGAGAGGCTATATACAGTAGAGAGGTTATATACAGTAGACAGGCTATATACAGTAGAGAGATTATATACAGTAGAGAGGTTATATACAGTAGTGAGGCTATATACAGTAGAGAGGTTATATACAGTAGTGAGGCTATATACAGTAGAGAGGTTATATACAGTAGAGATGTTATATACAGTAGAGAGGTTATATACAGTAGAGGGTTATATACAGTAGAGGGCTATATACAGTAGAGAGGCTATATACAGTAGAGAGGTTATATACAGTAGAGAGGTTATATACAGTAGAGAGGCTATATACAGTAGAGAGGCTATATACAGTAGAGAGGTTATATACAGTAGAGGCTATATACAGTAGAGAGGCTACATACAGTAGAGAGGCTACATACAGACACCTGTTAGTCAGGCTGATTGAGGTAGTATGTACATGTAGATATGGTTAAAGTGACTATGCATATATGATGAACAGAGAGTAGCAGTAGCGTAAAAGAGGGGTTGGGAGGGGCACAATGCAAACAGCTGTGGGATGGGGGCTCTAGAAAATGTCACCACTCTCAAATGCATGGACAGAGCTATGGATGGGGGCTCTAGAATATGTCACCACTCTCAAATGCATGGACAGAGCTATGGATGGGGGCTCTAGAATATGTCACCACTCTCAAATGCATGGACAGAGCTATGGATGGGGGCTCTAGAATATGTCACCACTCTCAAATGCATGGACAGAGCTATGGATGGGGGCTCTAGAAAATGTCACCACTCTCAAATGCATGGACAGAGCTATGGATGGGGGCTCTAGAATATGTCACCACTCTCAAATGCATGGACAGAGCTATGGATGGGGGCTCTAGAATATGTCACCACTCTCAAATGCATGGACAGAGCTATGGATGGGGGCTCTAGAAAATGTCACCACTCTCAAATGCATGGACAGAGCTATGGATGGGGGCTCTAGAATATGTCACCACTCTCAAATGCATGGACAGAGCTATGGATGGGGCTCTAGAATATGTCACCACTCTCAAATGCATGGACAGAGCTATGGATGGGGGCTCTAGAATATGTCACCACTCTCAAATGCATGGACAGAGCTATGGATGGGGGCTCTAGAATATGTCACCACTCTCAAATGCATGGACAGAGCTATGGATGGGGGCTCTAGAATATGTCACCACTCTCAAATGCATGGACAGACCTATAGATGCATGTCCGTCCATGATATCAACATTATAGTTTAACCTTGTTTTGATGCTATACAGGGTTTGTTTACAATTAAAATGTTTACAAACAATGGAGCAAAACAAGCTTGTATTTGAGGTTCTGATTGGCTATGACATCTGAACTAAGCTCTGATTGGCTATGACATCTGAACTAAGCTCTGTGATTGGCTATGACATCTGAACTAAGCTCATAGCAAAACAAGCTTGTATTTGAGGTTCTGCTATGACATCTGAACTAAGCTCATAGCAAAACAAGCTTGTATTTGAGGTTCTGATTGGCTATGACATCTGAACTAAGCTCTGATTGGCTATGACATCTGAACTAAGCTCTGTGATTGGCTATGACATTTGAACTAAGCTCATATGTTATATTCGTCAACAAACCGATGTGTATATATGATCAATCATACCTTTTGGTAAAATAGAATAGAATTATATCCCCTTCAGTGTGTTCTTCATGTTAGTGTATTAACACATTATATCCCCTTCAGTGTGTTCTTCATGTTAGTGTATTAACACATTATATCCCCTTCAGTGTGTTCTTCATGTTAGTGTATTAACACATTATATCCCCTTCAGTGTGTTCTTCATGTTAGTGTATTAACACATTATATCCCCTTCAGTGTGTTCTTCATGTTAGTGTATTAACACATTATATCCCCTTCAGTGTGTTCTTCATGTTAGTGTATTAACACATTATATCCCCTTCAGTGTGTTCTTCATGTTAGTGTATTAACACATTATATCCCCTTCAGTGTGTTCTTCATGTTAGTGTATTAACACATTATATCCCCGTCAGTGTGTTCTTCATGTTAGTGTATTAACACATTATAACACCGTCAGTGTGTTCTTCATGTTAGTGTATTAACACATTATAACCCACTATAACACATTATATCCCCTTCAGTGTGTTCTTCATGTTAGTGTATTAACACATTATAACCCCTTCAGTGTGTTCTTCATGTTAGTGTATTAACACATTATAACACATTATAGCACATTATAGCACATTATAATACATTATAACCCATTATAACCCATTATAACACATTATAACACATTATAACACATTATAACACACTATAACACATTATAACACATTATAACACATTATAATACATTATAACACATTATAACACATTATAATACATTATACATTATAATACATTATAACACATTATAACACATTATAACACATTATAACACATTATAATACATTATAACACATTATAATACATTATAACACATTATAGTACATTATAATACATTATAACACATTATAATACATTATAACACATTATAACACATTATAACACATTATAATACATTATAACACATTATAACACATTATAATACACTATAACACATTATAATACATTATAATACATTATAACACACTATAACACATTATAATACACATTATAACACATTATAACCCCGTTCAGTGTGTTCTTCGTGTGTGAGTACATTGTGGATGTTCTTCGTTTATGTGAAAATCTTCATAAAATCGCATGCAAGTATGTATCAGTGTTCTTTAAAAAAAAATAGAGTATTTTAATTAAACGACAAAAGTACAATTCTTTGTCTGATAGGGAAAGGACTGGGTTCTGGAACAGTCTGGTCCGTGTCTTTCAGTAAAGTGTTACTTCTAGTAATTCTACTTCTTAATCTAGCAGAATGGTTTCATCTTCGGCCATCTTTTGATTATTGGTTGTTTCCTTCATCCTTTTCTAACGAGTCTCTTGTTGCGTTCTGGATTTGTCGCTTTCTGATAATCGTATTCTTGTTTTTTGTTTTTTTACCACAGTTAGTTGCCTCGTTCCTCTGTTGAGGGTTCGTCAGCTCCAATAGCTGCTTTGGATATCTTCCTACCTGTTTCTTTCCAACGTTGACAGACGTTTGTCCTGGTTAGTGTCCTTAGTTGTGGCCTTTGTTATTGTTCCTTTCCTTACCCAGTTGTAGTGGTGTGTTATTGTTGATTGTCATGAGTGTGTGGATTTCCACCGGCCCCAATGTGGCCAGGTGTCTCCTGTGAGACCAGAATCAATTAACATTTTATTGGTCGCATACACATATTTAGCAAATTGTTATTCTGGGTGTAGTGAAATTCTTGTGTTCAGAGGACTGTTCTCTGTTGTTGTTTCTTCCCGTGGGGGGGCCCAGGCCCGTGGGGGGCCCAGGAACAGTGGGGGCCCAGGAACGGTGGGGGGCCCAGGAATGGTGGGGGCCCAGGCCCGTGGGGGACCCAGGTCCGTGGGGGGCCCAGGCCCGTGGGGGCCCAGGAACAGTGGGGGCCCAGGAACAGTGGGGGACCTAGGCCCGTGGGGGGCCTAGGAACGGTGGGGGCCCAGGCCCGTGGGGGCCCAGGTCCGTGGGGGGACCCAGGCCCGTGGGGGGGCCCAGGCCCGTGGGGGGACCCAGGTCCGTGGGGGGGCCCAGGCCCGTGGGGGGGCCCAGTGGAAGCAAAAGAAGTGTGTATGTATTCTATCTGTAGTATTTTTTACTGCACCCGCCAACCACAGGAAAACTCAGGACAATGAGACAGCCTGCTGCCTGCTAATCATCAGAGGGTGGTAGGAGAGGAGATACGGGGCCTCGTAGGTAACTGGGCCCCCTGCCTTTATTGGATAACTGATTAGGGCCCAAGAGGCAGAACAACACCAACAAAATACACTATTTAAAAAAGAAATATTGCATTTGTTTATCCAACCACAGGAGCCCTCAATGTTCAAAATACACCAGGTAATTAATAAACCGAACGGAAGCCCCAGGGCTTGTTACTACGGCCCTGCGCGCGTGGAGGAGGCCAGGCCCTGCGTGCGTGGAGGAGGCCAGGCCCTGTGCGCGTGGAGGAGCCCAGGCCCTGCGCGCATGGAGGAGCCCAGGCCCTGCGCGCGTGGAGGAGCCCAGGCCCTGCGCGCGTGGAGGAGCCCAGGCCCTGCCCAGGCCCTGCGCGTGGAGGAGCCCAGGCCCTGCGCGCGTGGGACACAGTATGCAAAGCAGAGCCGGGACTGGTTTCCCAAAAGCATCTTAAGTCTTATGTTCCTCATTAGAACCTTCGTTCTCCGATCTGTTTCCCAAAACCATCATTAGTAAAGCACTGAAACCCTCCTTATTTCCAGACTACCTCAGACCACTTGTAAAAGAACCAGATAAGTGTTTTCTTAGATGGTTGTTTTTGGCCCTTCCACATCCCTTTATACACAAGACATCTCTGCTAAACACACAGTCAAGCTGTTTATCTGTCTCTCTGTGACCGCCTACAACGTTTGGAACGAAGTTAACTGACAAATACCAAGTTGTCGTCAGTGTCTTTGCAATCGGATCAAGTGAAGGATAAAAATATGCTTCAAATGAAAAACCCCGAGATGTCTACATTTTAGAAAATCAATTCAGTAGGGCTGTAATAGGCCTGTATATTTCAATTCTGTTGAAATCAGTTTAGTCAGTTGAGTATTATTTGTGTGCTAGACTATCTGTAAATTGTTCGTCAATATACTGCATTTGATGATGTGTAACAAAGGATCAATAACTATTATAAGGTGTCAATGAGAAAGGAAAGGATCAATAACTATTATAAGGTGTCAATGAGAAAGGATCAATAACTATTAATAAGGTGTCAATGAGAAAGGATCAATAACTATTATAAGGTGTCAATGAGAAAGGATCAAAGGATCAATAACTATTAATAAGGTGTCAATGAGAAAGGATCAAAGGATCAATGAGGTGCCAAATACATCATTTAGTGTACTATTATAGGGCATTAGAATTAGCAGCCATGAGCAAAATGTCTAACACTGATCCATCCTACAGCCTAAACCTTTATTTCTGACATTTTGCAGAGATTGAATAGGATCTCTATGCTTGCAGTGCCTTCAGAAAGTATTCAGACCCCTTGACTTTTTCCACATTTTGTTACGTTACAGCCTTTTTCTATAATTGATTAAATAAATCATTTTCTTCATCAACCCACACATAATACCCCGTAATGACAAAGTGAATTATTTTTTAGAAAATGTATAAAATATAAAAAACAGATACCTCATTTATATAAGTATTCAGACCCTTTGCTATGAGACTTGAAATTGAGCTCAGCTGCATCCTGTTTCCAATGATCGTCCTTGAGATGTTTCTACAACTTGATTGTAGTACACCTGTGGTAAATTCAATTGATTGGACATGATTTGGAAAGGCACACACCTGTCTATATAAGGTCCCACAGTTGTCAGTGCATGTCAGGTCAAAAACCAAGCCATGAGGTTGAAGGAATTGTCCGTAGAGCTCCGAGACTGGATGGTGTCGAGGCACAGATCTGGGGAAAGGTACCAAAACATTTCTGCAACATTGAAGGTCTCCAAGAACACAATGGCCTCCATCATTCTTAAATGGAAGAAGTTTAGAACCACTAAGATTCTTCCTAGAGCTGGCCACCCGGCCAAACTAAGCAATCTGGGGAGAAGGGCCATGGTCAGGGAGGTGACCAAGAACCTGATGGTCCAGAGCTCCAGAGTTCCTCTGTGGAGATGGGAGAACCTTCCAGAAGGACAACCATCTCTGCAGCACTCCGCCAATCAGGCCTTTATGGTAGAGTGGCCAGACGGAAGCCACTCCTCAGTAAAAGGCACATGACAGCTCGCTTGGAGTTTGCCAAAAGGCACCTAAAGGACTCTCAGACCATGAGAAATAAGATTCTCTGGTCTGATGAAACCAAGATTGAACTCTTTGGCCTGAATGCCAAGTGTCATGTCTGGAGGAAAGCTGGCACCATCCCTACGGTGAGGCATGCTGGTGGGGATGTTTTTCTGCACCAGGGACCGGGAGACTAGGATTGAGGGAAAGAGGAACAGAGCAAAGTACAGAGAGATCCTTGATGAAAACCTGCTCCAGGACCTCAGACTGGGGTGAAGGTTCACCTTCCAACAGGACAACGACCCTAAGCACACAGCCAACAATGCAGGAGTGGCTTCGGGACAAGTCTCTGAATGTCCTTGAGTGGCCCAGCCAGAGCCCGGACTTGAACCCGATCTAACATCTCTGGAGAGACCTGAAAAATAGCTGTGCAGCAACACTCCCCATCCAACCTGACAGATCTTGAGAGGATCTGCAGAGAAGAATGGGAGAAACTCCCCAAATACAGGTGTGTCAAACATTTGCAAAAATGTCTAAAAACCTGATTTTGCTTTGTCATTATGGGGTATTGTGATGTCATTATGGGGTATTGTGATGTCATTATGGGGTATTGTGATGTCATTATGTGGTATTGTGATGTCATTATGTGGTATTGTGATGTCATTATGGGGTATTGTGATGTCATTATGGGGTATTGTGTATAGATTGATGAGGGGGGGAAACTATTTAATCCGTTTTAGAATAAGGCTGTAACCAAATATAGAAAAATGGGTTTGGATACTTTCCGAATGCACTGTATACCTTTCTATCAGGTAAATCTATTTTCATGTCATTCTCATCCCAGACATGCCTGTCAAGGACAGTGGTGCAGCCGGTCTGATCGTGTTCCACACGTCTGCTCCCCTAGGTCTCCTCACATCTACGGTAAGACTATTGTTAACATTTTTTCTTTCTTTCTTTGTGTCATATACGTTTGCAACTACTGTCTAAAAACATTTGCAACTGCTGTCTAGTAATATGAATGAATAACAACTTACAGTAACGTAAATAAGTTGTTAATACCTGTCACGGTCGTCCTCCTCCTCATCTGAAGAGGAGAGGCGAGAAGGATCGGAGGACCAATATGCAGCGTGATATGTGTTCATGTTGAATGTTTAATTAAAGAAAGAACTGAACACTGAAACACTATACAAAAAACAGTAAACAAAATAACAACCGTGAAGCTACTGTGAGCTGCGCTGAAACAAGCCATCAACATAGACAATCACCCACAAACACACAGTGAAACCCAGGCTACCTAACTATGATTCTCAATCAGAGACAACTAATGACACCTACCTCTGATTGAGAACCATACTAGGCCGAAACATAGAAATACCCCAAAACATAGAAAAACAAACATAGACTGCCCACCCAACTCACGCCCTGACCATACTAAATAAATACAAAACAAAGGAAATAAAGGTCAGAACGTGACAATACCGGTATGTCAATAATGAACAGGCCCTAATTTACGAGGACCTTTCTAGTGGCAGAGATGGCAACAATATACTGTTGTGCAAACGGCAGGGAGGCAAGCCTGTGAACACAATCACCCTTCACATCACCCTTCACATGACCCTTCAATCACCCTTCACATCACCCTTCAATCACCCTTCAATCACCCTTCACATCACCCTTCAATCACCCTTCACATGACCCTTCAATCACCCTTCACATGACCCTTCAATCACCCTTCACATCACCCTTCAATCACCCTTCAATCACCCTTCACATCACCCTTCAATCACCCTTCAATCACCCTTCAATCACCCTTCAATCACCCTTCACATCACCTTTCATTCACCCTTCAATCACCCTTCACATGACCCTTCAATCACCCTTCACATCACCCTTCAATCACCCTTCACATGACCCTTCAATCACCCTTCACATGACCCTTCAATCACCCTTCACATCACCCTTCAATCACCCTTCACATCACCCTTCAATCACCCTTCAATCACCCTTCACATCACCCTTCACATCACCCTTCAATCACCCTTCAATCACCCTTCAATCACCCTTCACATCACCCTTCAATCACCCTTCAATCACCCTTCACATCACCCTTCAATCACCCTTCACATCACCCTTCAATCACCCTTCACATCACCCTTCAATCACCCTTCAATCACCCTTCAATCACCCTTCACATCACCCTTCAATCACCCTTCAATCACCCTTCAATCACCCTTCAATCACCCTTCACATCACCCTTCACATCACCCTTCAATCACCCTTCACATCGCACCATGGACACTTCCCCTGAGGTTCCCATCTCTCTCAATGGGGGCATGGACACTTCCCCTGAGGTTCCCATCTCTCTCAATGGGGGTATGGACACTTCCCCCGAGGTTCCCATCTCTCTCAATGGGGGCATGGACACTTCCCCCCAGGTTCCCATCTCTCTCAATGGGGGTATGGACACTTCCCCCGAGGTTCCCATCTCTTGTTTTCAATGGGGTTCCCATCTCTTGTTTTCAATGGGGACATGGACACTTCCCCTGAGGTTCCCATCTCTTGTTTTCAATGGGGGCATGGACACTTCCCCCGAGGTTCCCATCTCTCTCAATGGGGGCATGGACACTTCCCCCGAGGTTCCCATCATGGACATTTACATTTACATTTAAGTCATTTAGCAGACGCTCTTATCCAGAGCGACTTACAAATTGGTGCTTTCACCTTAAGACATCCAGTGGAACAGCCACTTTACAATAGTGCATCTAAATCTTTTAAGGGGGGTTAGAAGGATTACTTTATCCTATCCTAGGTATTCCTGAAAGAGGTGGGGTTTCAGGTGTCTCCGGAAGGTGGTGATTGACTCCGCTGTCCTGGCGTCGTGAGGGAGTTTGTTCCACCATTGGGGGGCCAGAGCAGCGAACAGTTTTGACTGGGCTGCGCGGGAACTGTACTTCCTCAGTGGTAGGGAGGCGAGCAGGCCAGAGGTGGATGAACGCAGTGCCCTTGTTTGGGTGTAGGGCCTGATCAGAGCCTGGAGGTACTGAGGTGCCGTTCCCCTCACAGCTCCGTAGGCAAGCACCATGGTCTTGTAGCGGATGCGAGCTTCAACTGGAAGCCAGTGGAGAGAGCGGAGACACTTCCCCCGAGGTTCCCATCTCTCTCAATGGGGGTATGGCCACTTCCCCCGAGGTTCCCATCTCTCTCAATGGGGGCATGGACACTTCCCCCGAGGTTCCCATCATGGACACTTCCCCTGAGGTTCCCATCATGGACACTTCTTCCCAATGGGGGCATTGACACTTCCCCGAGGTTCCCATCTCTCTCAATGGGGGTATGGCCACTTCCCCTGAGGTTCCCATCTCTCTCAATGGGGGTATGGACACTTCCCCTGAGGTTCCCATCTCTCTCAATGGGGGCATGGACACTTCCCCCGAGGTCCTCATCTCTCTCAATGGGGGTATGGACACTTCCCCTGAGGTTCCCATCTCTCTCAATGGGGGCATGGACACTTCCCCTGAGGTTCCCATCTCTCTCAATGGGGGCATGGACACTTCCCCCGAGGTTCCCATCTCTCTCAATGGGGGTACGGACACTTCCCCTGAGGTTCCCATCTCTCTCAATGGGGGCATTGACACTTCCCCTGAGGTTCCCATCTCTCTCAATGGGGGTATGGCCACTTCCCCTGAGGTTCCCATCTCTCTCAATGGGGGTATGGACACTTCCCCTGAGGTTCCCATCTCTCTCAATGGGGGCATGGACACTTCCCCCGAGGTCCTCATCTCTCTCAATGGGGGTATGGACACTTCCCCTGAGGTTCCCATCTCTCTCAATGGGGGCATGGACACTTCCCCTGAGGTTCCCATCTCTCTCAATGGGGGTATGGACACTTCCCCCGAGGTCCTCATCTCTCTCAATGGGGGTATGGCCACTTCCCCCGAGGTTCCCATCTCTCTCAATCAGGGTATGGACACTTCCCCTGAGGTTCCCATCTCTCTCAATGGGGGTATGGACACTTCCCCCTCATCTCTCTCAATGGGGGTCACTTCATCTCTCTCAATGGGGGTATGGACACTTCCCCTGAGGTTCCCATCTCTCTCAATGGGGGCATGGACACTTCCCCTGAGGTTCCCATCTCTCTCAATGTGGGCATGGCCACTTCCCCCGAGGTTCCCATCTCTCTCAATGGGGGTATGGCCACTTCCCCCGAGGTTCCCATCATGGACACTTCCCCTGAGGTTCCCATCTCTCTCAATGGGGGCATGGACACTTCCCCCGAGGTTCCCATCTCTCTCAATGGGGGCATGGACACTTCCCCTGAGTTTCCCATCATGGACACTTCCCCCGAGGTTCCCATCTCTCTCAATGGGGGCATGGACACTTCCCCTGAGGTTCCCATCATGGACACTTCCCCTGAGGTTCCCATCTCTCTCAATGGGGGCATGGACACTTCCCCTGAGGTTCCCATCATGGACACTTCCCCCGAGGTTCCCATCTCTCTCAATGGGGGCATGGACACTTCCCCCGAGGTTCCCATCTCTCTCAATGGGGGCATGGACACTATGCTCAATATCGGCATCCCAAATGGCACCCTATTCCCTTTTGACCAGAATCCTAATGGTCCAAGTCTAAAGTAGTGCACTATGTAGGGATTAGGGTACCATTTGTGATTCATACAATGTCTGTGCTAGACCCTGTCTGAGAGCCCTGTCTGGGAACCCTGTCTGGGAACCCTGTCTGGGAACCCTGTCTGAGAGCCCTGTCTGGGAACCCTGTCTGAGAGCCCTGTCTGGGAACCTTGTCTGAGAACCCTGTCTGAGAGCCCTGTCTGAGAGCCCGGTCTGGGAACCTTGTCTGAGAACCCTGTCTGAGAGCCCTGTCTGAGAGCCCTGTCTGGGAACCCTGTCTGAGAGCCCTGTCTGAGAGCCCTGTCTGAGAGCCCTGTCTGAGAGCCCTGTCTGGGAACCCTGTCTGAGAGCCCTGTCTGAGAGCCCTGTCTGGGAACCCTGTCTGAGAGCCCTGTCTGGGAACCTTGTCTGAGAACCCTGTCTGAGAGCCCTGTCTGAGAGCCCTGTCTGGGAACCTTGTCTGAGAACCCACCCTGTCTGAGAACCCACCCTGTCTGAGAACCCACCCTGTCTGGGAACCCTGTCTGGGAACCCTGTCTGAGAACCCTGTCTGAGAACCCTGTCTGGGAACCCTGTCTGGGAACCCTGTTCTTGAGAACTCACCCTGTCTGAGAACCCTGTCTGGGAACCCTGTCTGAGAACCCTGTCTGGGAACCCTGTCTGGGAACCCTGTTCTTGAGAACTCACCCTGTCTGGGAACCCTGTCTGGGAACCCTGTCTGGGAACCCTGTCTGAACCCTGTCTGAGAACCCACCCTGTCTAGGAATCCTGTCTGAGAGCCCTGTCTGGGTGCATCTTAACAGCCTGAAGTGACTTCCTTCCTTCCCTTAACTCCTTTCCTCAGGAATGTCCTACAGACATTTGAGACCCAGAAATGGCCCATGTACCCTTCCTCCATTTGTGTTCATTGTGATGTAAACCTCTGGTTCTTGTTGTTGTTGTTTTAATGCTGTTGTTGATGTTCTACTGTGTGTTGTCCCAGGTACCCAGCGGAGTATGGAGAAGTGTCAGGAAGACCGGCCGAAGAGGAAGAGGAGGAGAGAAGAGGAGGAGTGAGGTGTGGCTTCCTGGACCTCCCAGAGGGCCGTGGGTGGACTGGCTCTCTCACACCTCCTTCAGGAGGCTGCAGGTACTGCACACACTTAGCCACACGCAAGCAGATACACACACACACTTAGCCACACGCAAGCAGATACACACACACTTAGCCACACGCAAGCATATATACACACACACACTTAGCCACACATGAACACACACACTAATTTCTTTCACATTTGTGTTTTTTCATCTACAATCATTCAGGTCAAGTTAGAATCTGAGAACCAAGAAGCTAGAGCCATCACCCAGCCCTTACTAGACACAGAGAACGGCTTTGTCAAGGTGACCACAATTCTGTCAGAGAATGGCTTCGTCAAGGTGACCACAATTCTGTCAGAGAATGGCTTCGTCAAGGTGACCACAATTCTGTCAGAGAATGGCTTTGTCAAGGTGACCACAATTCTGTCAGAGAATGGCTTCGTCAAGGTGACCACAATTCTGTCAGAGAATGGCTTTGTCAAGGTGACCACAATTCTGTCAGAGAATGGCTTTGTCAAGGTGACCACAATTCTGTCAGAGAATGGCTTTGTCAAGGTGACCACAATTCTGTCAGAGAATGGCTTTGTCAAGGTGACCACAATTCTGTCAGAGAATGGCTTCGTCAAGGTGACCACAATTCTGTCAGAGAATGGCTTCGTCAAGGTGACCACAATTCTGTGCAACAACTCCTCTGGGAATCCCGGCCATTCTAAGCTTGTGATCTATTCCAGAGCCAGCACACCTGATTCAACTTTTCAGCCAACCATCAAGCCCTTGATTAGACCAATCAGTTGTGGAAGAGTTCAGGCTTATAGATCTGATATATGTTGATTTATTTTTAAGGTTCTGTATCCTTATGTGGTGTCATGACTAGTTTAGCTCCATCGTAACAATTCTGTGCCTCTGTCTCTTCCTGTCAGGACCTGGAGCGTTATCTGTGCCAACAGGAAAGGGCGGAGCTTCGTAAGCGAGAGCTGCTCCACAAGCGTTGGACGGAGCGTGTGTGGACCCCTATTCAGAGGAGCGTGGAGAACCAAGTGCCCCACTGCTGCTATGACGAGGCAGAGAGGATACGCAGCATGTTCCTGAACTACATACACTACTGTAACTCAAAGGTAACCCTACTGTAACCCTACTGTAACCCTACTGTAACCCCAAGGTAACCCTACTGTAACCCTACTGTAACCCTACTGTAACCCTACTGTAACCCCAAGGTAACACTACTGTAACCCTACTGTAACCCCAAGGTAACCCTACTGTAACACTACTGTAACCCTACTGTAACACTACTGTAACCCTACTGTAACCCTACTGTAACACTACTGTAACCCTACTGTAACCCTACTGTAACACTACTGTAACCCTACTGTAACACCAAGGTAACCCTACTGTAACACTACTGTAACCCTACTGTAACACTACTGTAACCCTACTGTAACCCTACTGTAACCCTACTGTAACCCCAAGGTAACCCTACTGTAACCCCAAGGTAACCCTACTGTAACCCCAAGGTAACCCTACTGTAACCCTACTGTAACCCTACTGTAATCCTACGGTAACCCTACTGTAACCCTACTGTAACACCAAGGTAACCCTACTGTAACCCTACTGTAACCCTACTGTAACACCAAGGTAACCCTACTGTAACCCCAAGGTAACCCTACTGTAACCCTACAGTAACACCAAGGTAACCCTACTGTAACCCTACTGTAACCCTACTGTAACTCAAAGGTAACCCTACTGTAACCCTACTGTAACCCTACTGTAACCCTACTGTAACACCAAGGTAACCCTACTGTAACACTACTGTAACCCTACTGTAACACTACTGTAACACTACTGTAACCCTACTGTAACCCTACTGTAACCCCAAGGTAACCCTACTGTAACCCCAAGGTAACCCTACTGTAACCCCAAGGTAACCCTACTGTAACCCTACTGTAACCCTACTGTAACACCAAGGTAACCCTACTGTAACCCTACTGTAACCCTACTGTAACACCAAGGTAACCCTACTGTAACCCCAAGGTAACCCTACTGTAACCCTACAGTAACACCAAGGTAACCCTACTGTAACACCAAGGTAACCCTACTGTAACCCCAAGGTAACCCTACTGTAACCCCAAGGTAACCCTACTGTAACCCTACTGTAACCCTACTGTAACACCAAGGTAACCCTACTGTAACCCAAGGTAACCCTACTGTAACCCCAAGGTAACCCTACTGTAACCCCAAGGTAACCCTACTGTAACCCCAAGGTAACCCTACTGTAACACCAAGGTAACCCTACTGTAACACCAAGGTAACCCTACTGTAACACTACTGTAACCCCAAGGTAACCCTACTGTAACCCTACTGTAACACCAAGGTAACCCTACTGTAACCCTACTGTAACCCTACTGTAACCCCAAGGTAACCCTACTGTAACCCCAAGGTAACCCTACTGTAACCCTAAGGTAACCCTACTGTAACCCTACTGTAACCCCAAGGTAACCCTACTGTAACCCTACTGTAACACCAAGGTAACCCTACTGTAACCCTACTGTAACACCAAGGTAACCCTACTGTAACCCCAAGGTAACCCTACTGTAACCCTACTGTAACACCAAGGTAACCCTACTGTAACACTACTGTAACACCAAGGTAACCCTACTGTAACCCTACTGTAACCCCAAGGTAACCCTACTGTAACCCCAAGGTAACCCTACTGTAACCCCAAGGTAACCCTACTGTAACCCTACTGTAACACCAAGGTAACCCTACTGTAACCCCAAGGTAACCCTACTGTAACCCCAAGGTAACCCTACTGTAACCCCAAGGTAACCCTACTGTAACCCCAAGGTAACCCTACTGTAACACTACTGTAACCCTACTGTAACACCAAGGTAACCCTACTGTAACACTACTGTAACCCCAAGGTAACCCTACTGTAACCCTACTGTAACACCAAGGTAACCCTACTGTAACCCTACTGTAACCCCAAGGTAACCCTACTGTAACCCCAAGGTAACCCTACTGTAACCCTACTGTAATCCTACTGTAACCCTACTGTAACCCTACTGTAACCCCAAGGTAACCCTACTGTAACCCTACTGTAACACCAAGGTAACCCTACTGTAACCCTACTGTAATCCTACTGTAACCCTACTGTAACCCCAAGGTAACACTACTGTAACCCTACTGTAACCCCAAGGTAACCCTACTGTAACCCTACTGTAACCCCAAGGTAACCCTACTGTAACCCTACAGTAACACCAAGGTAACCCTACTGTAACCCTACTGTAACACCAAGGTAACCCTACTGTAACACCAAGGTAACCCTACTGTAACCCCAAGGTAACCCTACTGTAACACCAAGGTAACCCTACTGTAACCCTACTGTAACACTACTGTAACCCCAAGGTAACCCTACTGTAACCCCAAGGTAACCCTACTGTAACCCTACAGTAACACCAAGGTAACCCTACTGTAACCCTACTGTAACCCTACTGTAACCCTAAGGTAACACCTACTGTAACCCTACTGTAACCCCAAGGTAACCCTACTGTAACCCTACAGTAACACCAAGGTAACCCTACTGTAACCCCAAGGTAACCCTACTGTAACCACAAGGTAACCCTACTGTAACACCAAGGTAACCCTACTGTAACCCCAAGGTAACCCTACTGTAACACCAAGGTAACCCTACTGTAACCCCAAGGTAACCCTACTGTAACCCTACTGTAACACCAAGGTAACCCTACTGTAACCCTACTGTAACACCAAGGTAACCCTACTGTAACACCAAGGTAACCCTACTGTAACCCCAAGGTAACCCTACTGTAACCCCAAGGTAACCCTACTGTAACCCTACTGTAACACCAAGGTAACCCTACTGTAACCCTACTGTAACCCCAAGGTAACCCTACTGTAACCCTACTGTAACCCCAAGGTAACCCTACTGTAACCCTACTGTAACCCCAATCAGTAACCCTTTCTGTAACCCTACTGTAACCCCAAGGTAACCCTACTGTAACCCTACTGTAACCCCAAGGTAACCCTACTGTAACACCAAGGTAACCCTACTGTAACACCAAGGTAACCTAAGAGATTAAACAGTATGAACATTTCGTATCACCATTGTAGTGACCAAGTTATCAGTATTATCACAGTTATCAGTATTATCACAGTTATCAGTATTATCACAGTTATCAGTATTATCAGTATTATCACAGTTATCAGTATTATCAGTATTATCACAGTTATCAGTATTATCACAGTTATCAGTATTATCAGTATTATCACAGTTATCAGTATTATCAGTATTATCACAGTTATCAGTATTATCACATTATCAGTATTATCAGTTATCAGTATTATCAGTATTATCACAGTTATCAGTATTATCAGTATTATCACAGTTATCAGTATTATCACAGTTATCAGTATTATCACAGTTATCAGTATTATCACAGTTATCAGTATTATCAGTATTATCACAGTTATCAGTATTATCACAGTTATCAGTATTATCACAGTTATCAGTATTATCACAGTTATCAGTATTGTCACAGTTATCAGTATTATCACAGTTATCAGCATTATCAGTATTATCAGTATTATCAGTATTATCAGTATTATCAGTATTATCAGTATTATCAGTATTATCAGTATTATCAGTATTATCAGTATTATCAGTATTATCACAGTTATCAGTATTATCAGTATTATCAGTATTATCAGTATTATCAGTATTATCAGTATTATCACAGTTATCAGTATTATCAGTATTATCAGTATTATCAGTTATCAGTATTATCAGTATTGTCAGTTATCAGTATTATCAGTATTATCAGTTATCAGTATTATCAGTATTATCACAGTTATCAGTATTATCAGTATTATCACAGTTATCAGTATTATCACAGTTATCAGTATTATCAGTATTATCACAGTTATCAGTATTATCAGTATTATCACAGTTATCAGTATTATCAGTATTATCAGTTATCAGTATTATCAGTATTATCACAGTTATCAGTATTATCACAGTTATCAGTATTATCAGTATTGTCAGTTATCAGTATTATCAGTATTGTCAGTTATCAGTATTATCACAGTTATCAGTATTATCAGTATTGTCAGTTATCAGTATTATCAGTATTATCACAGTTATCAGTATTATCAGCATTATCACAGTTATCAGTATTATCAGTATTATCAGTATTATCAGTATTATCAGTATTATCAGTATTATCACAGTTATCAGTATTATCAGTATTATCAGTATTATCACAGTTATCAGTATTATCAGTATTATCACAGTTATCAGTATTATCACAGTTATCAGTATTATCAGTATTATCACAGTTATCAGTATTATCAGTATTATCAGTATCAGTATTATCAGTATTATCAGTATTATCACAGTTATCAGTATTATCACAGTTATCAGTATTATCAGTATTATCACAGTTATCAGTATTATCAGTATTATCAGTATTATCAGTATTATCAGTTATCAGTATTATCACAGTTATCAGTATTATCAGTATTATCACAGTTATCAGTATTATCAGTATTATCAGTATTATCAGTATTATCAGCATTATCACAGTTATCAGTATTATCAGTATTATCAGTATTTATCAGTATTATCAGTATTATCACAGTTATCAGTATTATCAGCATTATCACAGTTATCAGTATTATCAGTATTATCAGTATTATCACAGTTATCAGCATTATCACAGTTATCAGTATTATCAGTATTATCAGTATTATCACAGTTATCAGTATTATCAGCATTATCACAGTTATCAGTATTATCAGTATTATCACAGTTATCAGTATTATCACAGTTATCAGTATTATCACAGTTATCAGTATTATCAGTATCAGTTATCATTTATCAGTATTATCATCAGTTTTCAGTATCAGTATTATCACAGTTATCAGTATTATCAGTATTATCACAGTTATCAGTATTATCAGTATTATCAGTATTATCAGTATTATCAGTATTATCACAGTTATCAGTATTATCACAGTTATCAGTATTATCAGTATTATCACAGTTATCAGTATTATCAGTATTATCAGTATTATCAGTATTATCAGCATTATCACAGTTATCAGTATTATCACTGGAGTTATCACTATCAGTATTGTCAAAATATCAGTATTATCACAGTTATCAGTTTTATCAGGTATTATCAGTATTAGACTGTATTTTTTATCAGTATTATCACAGTTATCAGTATTATCACAAAAAGCCATATTATCACAAAAAGTTATCAGTATTATCAGTATTATCACAGTTATCAGTATTATCAGTATTATCAGTAGGACTTATCAGTCTTATCAAACAGTTATCAGTATTGTCAGTATTATCAGTATTATTCTGGTTATCAGTTTGCAGTTATCACAGTATTATCAGTATTATCACAGGAATCAGTATTATCACAGTTATCAGTAGACAGTATTATCACAGTTTCAGTATTATCAGTATTATCACAGTTATCAGTATTATCAGTATTATCAGAACACAGTTTTCAGTATATCAGTATTATCAGTTTCTGATTATCAGTATTATCACATTATCACAATGTTATCAGTATTATCACAGTTATCAGTATTATCAGTATTATCAGTATTATCAGTATTATCAGTATTGCAGTTATCAGTATTATCAGTATTATCAGTATTATCACAGTTATCAGTATTATCAGCATTATCACAGTTATCAGTATTATCACAGTTATCAGTATTATCAGCATTATCACAGTTATCAGTATTATCAGCATTATCACAGTTATCAGTATTATCAGTATTATCACAGTTATCAGTATTATCAGCATTATCACAGTTATCAGTATTATCAGTATTATCAGTATTATCAGTATTATCACAGTTATCAGCATTATCTATTTAAAGGTATCCCAGTACTTATCACAAAGTTATCAGTATTATCAGTATTGTCACAGGTTACTCAGTATTATCCCAGTATTATCATTTATTATCAGTATTATCATTTAAAGGTGTGTCCCAGGTGTGACTGTTATCTATTATCACTGTTATTATCAGTATTATCTATTATTATCAGTATTATCATTTATTATCAGTATTATCATTTAGTTATCAGTATTATCTATTTAAAGGTTATGTGACTGTTATCTAGTTATCAGTATTATCACAAAGTTATCAGTATTATGAGTCCCAGGTATGACTGTTATCTATTTAAAGGTGTATCCCAGGTGTGATTTATCACAAAGTTATCAGTATTATCAGTATTATCACAGTTATCAGTATTATCAGTATTATCACAGTTATCAGTAAAGGTTATCCCAGTATTATCATTTAAGTTATCAGTATTATCTATTTATCAGGTGTGTCACAGTTATCAGTATTATCAGCATTATCACAGTTATCAGTATTATCAGTATTATCACAGTTATCAGTATTATCAGTATTATCACAGTTATCAGTATTATCAGTATTGTCACAGTTATCAGTATTATCACAGTTATCCGTATTGTCAGTTATCAGTATTGTCAGTTATCAGTATTGTCAGTATTATCGTGGTATTTCTAAAATGTCCTGGAAATGTTCAAAGGCCCAATTAGAGGAATAACTTTTTGAGGCTATTAAATCATTTCCGTCTGGAAAAACCCCAGTGCTTGATGGGATACCGGTAGAGGTGTATCAAGCCTTTTTTGATATATTAAAAGCTCCATTGTTAGATTGTTTTAAAGCTGTGTCCTATAGAAATGGTAGTCTGTCAGGTAGTCAGGTGGAAGGTCTGAAAGGTTTCCCAGGTGTGACTGTATTAAAACAAGACCCAGATGGCAAATATAAAGACCCAGTCTATCTAAAAAACTGGAGGCCCCCAGGTGTGACTGTTACTTCAATGTTGTGATGCAAAAATACTAGCAGAATGCCCATAGCACTATTTAAAGGTTTTTCCCAGGTGTTGTTATCCTTTAAAGGTTAGACTGTTTTTTTAAAGTGAAGTCCCAGGCGACTGTTATCTGGGATGCTGGACTGTTATCTAGGCAGAGTTGTAAAGAAAAAGCCCAGGTGACTGGCCAACAAAAAGAAAAGATTAAGATGGGCAAAAGAACACAGACACTGGTGTGTCAGATGAACTGTTATCTATTTAAGGCCAGGTGTGATTCCTATTTAAAGGTGAGTCCCAGGTGTGACTGTTATCTGTTTAAAGGTGTGAGACTGGTGTTTTTAAAGTGGGGTACTATTTAATTAAGCTGCCAGCTGACTGTTATCTTTTAAAGGTGAGGAGTCTGTTATCTCAAACTAGACATTCTAATGTAAAGGTTGTCCTCTTGCTCAGTTAAAGGTGTGTCAGGTGTGACTGTTATCTATTTAAAGGTGCCTCCCAGTGACTGTTATCTATTTAAAGGTGTCCTGTTTCTATTCTGGTTAGAGCCAGTTTGTGACTGTTCTGTGAAGGGTGTAGTCCCAGGTGTGACAAGATCTATTTAAAGGTGTTTCTTGACTGCAAAGGTTTCTCCCAGGTGTGAATGTTATCTATTTATTTCCCAGAACAAGAATAGACTGTTATCTATTTAAAGGTTTCCCAGAAGAAAGTTATCTTTTAAAGTTTCCCAGGTGCCATTTTGAACCTGTTTAAAGGTGTGTCCCAACCCACAAATGCTGATGTCCAGATACTGTTATCTACTAGTCTAAAGAAGTCCCAGTTTTACTGTTATCTTTAATCAGAACAACAGTTTTGTGACTGTTATCTAGCTGTGACTGTTATCATAATGTGTCCCAGGTGTGACTTTTCTATTTAAAGGTGATCAATTGACTGCCTCTTTTAAAAATTATAAACTTGGTCCCAGGTGTGACTGTTATCTATTTAAAGTTTCCCATGTGTTTTCTTCCTTGATCATGTGACATGCAAATATCCTTGAAATAGAAGCCAGGTGTGACTGTTATCTATTTAAAGGTGTGTCCCAGGTGATGACTGTTATCTGAGGCCCAAACTGTTATCTGTTTAAAGGTGGTCCCAGGTGGTGTTATCTATTTAAAGGTGTGTCCCAGGTGTTTAATTTAAACATCTGCATTTTGCATTTAAACCTCAGTTTTGGATTTATTCATATATTTTTTGTTCTAAGTGTGTCCCAGGTCTGACTTCCTGAATATGTTAAGGTGGTGTTATCTATTTCCAGGTGTGCCACAGGTGTGACTGTTATCTATTTAAAGGGACCCACTGTTCCTTCAATCAAAGTGACCCAGGTGTGACAAAAAGGAAAAGAGTGACTGTTATCTATTTAAAGGTGTCAGACAGGTATTGTGTGTCCCAGGTGTGAGACAATTTAAAATAAGACCCAGGTGGAACTGTTAGGGATTTAAAGGTGAGGTGTGACTGTTATCTATTTAAAGCATGAGTCCCAGGTTAGTTCTATATTACAGGTGTGACTGTTATCTATTTAAAGGTGTGTCCCAGGTGTGACTGTTATCTATTTAAAGGTGTGTCCCAGGTGTGACTGTTATCTATTTAAAGGTGTGTCCCAGGTGTGACTGTTATCTATTTAAAGGTGTGTCCCAGGTGTGTTACTGTTTAAAGGTGTGTCTATTTAAAAGGTGTGTCCCAGGTGTGACTGTTATCTATTTAAAGGTGTGTCCCAGGTGTGACTGTTATCTATTTAAAGGTGTGTCCCAGGTGTGACTGTTATCTATTTAAAGGTGTGTCCCAGGTGTGACTGTTATCTATTTAAAGGTGTGTCCCAGGTGTGACTGTTATCTATTTAAAGGTGTGTCCCAGGTGTGACTGTTATCTATTTAAAGGTGAGTCCCAGGTGTGACTGTTATCTATTTAAAGGTGTGTCCCAGGTGTGACTGTTATCTATTTAAAGGTGTGTCCCAGGTGTGACTGTTATCTATTTAAAGGTGTGTCCCAGGTGTGACTGTTATCTATTTAAAGGTGTGTCCCAGGTGTGACTGTTATCTATTTAAAGGTGAGTCCCAGGTGTGACTGTTATCTATTTAAAGGTGTGTCCCAGGTGTGACTGTTATCTATTTAAAGGTGTGTCCCAGGTGTGACTGTTATCTATTTAAAGGTGTGTCCCAGGTGTGACTGTTATCTATTTAAAGGTGAGTCCCAGGTGTGACTGTTATCTATTTAAAGTGTATCCCAGGTGTGACTGTTATCTATTTAAAGGTGTGTCCCAGGTGTGACTGTTATCTATTTAAAGGTGTGTCCCAGGTGTGACTGTTATCTATTTAAAGGTGTGTCCCAGGTGTGACTGTTATCTATTTAAAGGTGTGTCCCAGGTGTGACTGTTATCTATTTAAAGGTGTGTCCCAGGTGTGACTGTTATCTATTTAAAGGTGTGTCCCAGGTGTGACTGTTATCTATTTAAAGGTGTGTCCCAGGTGTGACTGTTATCTATTTAAAGGTGTGTCCCAGGTGTGACTGTTATCTATTTAAAGGTGAGTCCCAGGTGTGACTGTTATCTATTTAAAGGTGTGTCCCAGGTGTGACTGTTATCTATTTAAAGGTGTGTCCCAGGTGTGACTGTTATCTATTTAAAGGTGTGTCCCAGGTGTGACTGTTATCTATTTAAAGGTGTGTCCCAGGTGTGACTGTTATCTATTTAAACTGTTATCTATTTAAAGGTGTGTCCCAGGTGTGACTGTTATCTATTTAAAGGTGTGTCCCAGGTGTGACTGTTATCTATTTAAAGGTGTGTCCCAGGTGTGACTGTTATCTATTTAAAGGTGTGTCCCAGGTGTGACTGTTATCTATTTAAAGGTGTGTCCCAGGTGTGACTGTTATCTATTTAAAGGTGTGTCCCAGGTGTGACTGTTATCTATTTAAAGGTGTGTCCCAGGTGTGACTGTTATCTATTTAAAGGTGTGTCCCAGGTGTGACTGTTATCTATTTAAAGGTGTGTCCCAGGTGTGACTGTTATCTATTTAAAGGTGTGTCCCAGGTGTGACTGTTATCTATTTAAAGGTGTGTCCCAGGTGTGACTGTTATCTATTTAAAGGTGTGTCCCAGGTGTGACTGTTATCTATTTAAAGGTGTGTCCCAGGTGTGACTGTTATCTATTTAAAGGTGTGTCCCAGGTGTGACTGTTATCTATTTAAAGGTGTGTCCCAGGTGTGACTGTTATCTATTTAAAGGTGTGTCCCAGGTGTGACTGTTATCTATTTAAAGGTGAGTCCCAGGTGTGACTGTTATCTATTTAAAGGTGTGTCCCAGGTGTGACTGTTATCTATTTAAAGGTGTGTCCCAGGTGTGACTGTTATCTATTTAAAGGTGTGTCCCAGGTGTGACTGTTATCTATTTAAAGGTGTGTCCCAGGTGTGACTGTTATCTATTTAAAGGTGTGTCCCAGGTGTGACTGTTATCTATTTAAAGGTGAGTCCCAGGTGTGACTGTTATCTATTTAAAGGTGTGTCCCAGGTGTGACTGTTATCTATTTAAAGGTGTGTGACCCAGGTGTGACTGTTATCTATTTAAAGGTGTGTCCCAGGTGTGACTGTTATCTATTTAAAGGTGTGTCCCAGGTGTGACTGTTATCTATTTAAAGGTGTGTCCCAGGTGTGACTGTTATCTATTTAAAGGTGTGTCCCAGGTGTGACTGTTATCTATTTAAAGGTGTGTCCCAGGTGTGACTGTTATCTATTTAAAGGTGTGTGTGACTGTTATCTATTTAAGGTGTGACTGTTATCTATTTAAAGGTGAGTCCCAGGTGTGACTGTTATCTATTTAAAGGTGTGTCCCAGGTGTGACTGTTATCTATTTAAAGGTGTGTCCCAGGTGTGACTGTTATCTATTTAAAGGTGTGTCCCAGGTGTGACTGTTATCTATTTAAAGGTGTGTCCCAGGTGTGACTGTTATCTATTTAAAGGTGTGTCCCAGGTGTGACTGTTATCTATTTAAAGGTGTGTCCCAGGTGTGACTGTTATCTATTTAAAGGTGTGTCCTGTTATCAGGTGTGACTGTTATCTATTTAAAGGTGTGTCCCAGGTGTGACTGTTATCTATTTAAAGGTGTGTCCCAGGTGTGACTGTTATCTATTTAAAGGTGTGTCCCAGGTGTGACTGTTATCTATTTAAAGGTGTGTCCCAGGTGTGACTGTTAACATATTTTAAAGGTGTGTCCCAGGTGTGACTGTTATCTATTTAAAGGTGTGTCCCAGGTGTGACTGTTATCTATTTAAAGGTGTGTCCCAGGTGTGACTGTTATCTATTTAAAGGTGAGTCCCAGGTGTGACTGTTATCTATTTAAAGGTGTGTCCCAGGTGTGACTGTTATCTATTTAAAGGTGTGTCCCAGGTGTGACTGTTATCTATTTAAAGGTGTGTCCCAGGTGTGACTGTTAGCTATTTAAAGGTGAGTCCCAGGTGTGACTGTTATCTATTTAAAGGTGTGTCCCAGGTGTGACTGTTATCTATTTAAAGGTGTGTCCCAGGTGTGACTGTTATCTATTTAAAGGTGTGTCCCAGGTGTGACTGTTAACATATTTTAAAGGTGAGTCCCAGGTGTGACTGTTATCTATTTAAAGGTGTGTCCCAGGTGTGACTGTTAACATATTTTAAAGGTGAGTCCCAGGTGTGACTGTTAACATATTTTAAAGGTGAGTCCCAGGTGTGACTGTTATCTATTTAAAGGTGTGTCCCAGGTGTGACTGTTATCTATTTAAAGGTGTGTCCCAGGTGTGACTGTTATCTATTTAAAGGTGAGTCCCAGGTGTGACTGTTAACATATTTTAAAGGTGTGTCCCAGGTGTGACTGTTATCTATTTAAAGGTGTGTCCCAGGTGTGACTGTTATCTATTTAAAGGTGTGTCCCAGGTGTGACTGTTATCTATTTAAAGGTGTGTCCCAGGTGTGACTGTTATCTATTTAAAGGTGTGTCCCAGGTGTGACTGTTATCTATTTAAAGGTGTGTCCCAGGTGTGACTGTTATCTATTTAAAGGTGTGTCCCAGGTGTGACTGTTATCTATTTAAAGGTGTGTCCCAGGTGTGACTGTTATCTATTTAAAGGTGTGTCCCAGGTGTGACTGTTATCTATTTAAAGGTGTGTCCCAGGTGTGACTGTTATCTATTTAAAGGTGTGTCCCAGGTGTGACTGTTATCTATTTAAAGGTGTGTCCCAGGTGTGACTGTTATCTATTTAAAGGTGTGTCCCAGGTGTGACTGTTAGCTATTTAAAGGTGTGTCCCAGGTGTGACTGTTAACATATTTTAAAGGTGTGTCCCAGGTGTGACTGTTATCTATTTAAAGGTGTGTCCCAGGTGTGACTGTTATCTATTTAAAGGTGTGTCCCAGGTGTGACTGTTAGCTATTTAAAGGTGTGTCCCAGGTGTGACTGTTAGCTATTTAAAGGTGTGTCCCAGGTGTGACTGTTAACATATTTAAAGGTGAGTCCCAGGTGTGACTGTTATCTATTTAAATGTGTGTCCCAGGTGTGACTGTTATCTATTTAAAGGTGTGTCCCAGGTGTGACTGTTATCTATTTAAAGGTGTGTCCCAGGTGTGACTGTTATCTATTTAAAGGTGTGTCCCAGGTGTGACTGTTATCTATTTAAAGGTGTGTCCCAGGTGTGACTGTTAACATATTTTAAAGGTGAGTCCCAGGTGTGACTGTTATCTATTTAAATGTGTGTCCCAGGTGTGACTGTTATCTATTTAAAGGTGTGTCCCAGGTGTGACTGTTATCTATTTAAAGGTGTGTCCCAGGTGTGACTGTTAGCTATTTAAAGGTGTGTCCCAGGTGTGACTGTTATCTATTTAAAGGTGTGTCCCAGGTGTTACTGTTAGCTATTTAAAGGTGAGTCCCAGGTGTTACTGTTATCTATTTAAAGGTGTGTCCTAGGTGTGACTGTTATCTATTTAAAGGTGTGTCCCAGGTGTGACTGTTATCTATTTAAAGGTGTGTCCCAGGTTTGACTGTTATCTATTTAAAGGTGAGTCCCCGGTGTGACTGTTACCTATTTAAAGGTGAGTCCCAGGTGTGACTGTTATCTATTTAAAGGTGAGTCCCAGGTGTGACTGTTATCTATTTAAAGGTGTGTCCCAGGTGTGACTGTTATCTATTTAAAGGTGTGTCCCAGGTGTGACTGTTATCTATTTAAAGGTGTGTCCCAGGTGTGACTGTTATCTATTTAAAGGTGAGTCTCAGGTGTGACTGTTACCTATTTAAAGGTGAGTCCCAGGTGTGACTGTTATCTATTTAAAGGTGAGTCCCAGGTGTGACTGTTATCTATTTAAAGGTGTGTCCCAGGTGTGACTGTTATCTATTTAAAGGTGTGTCCCAGGTGTGACTGTTATCTATTTAAAGGTGTGTCCCAGGTGTGACTGTTATCTATTTAAAGGTGAGTCTCAGGTGTGACTGTTAGCTATTTAAAGGTGTGTCCCAGGTGTGACTGTTATCTATTTAAAGGTGAGTCCCAGGTGTGACTGTTATCTATTTAAAGGTGTGTCCCAGGTGTGACTGTTATCTATTTAAAGGTGAGTCCCAGGTGTGACTGTTAGCTATTTAAAGGTGAGTCCCAGGTGTGACTGTTAGCTATTTAAAGGTGAGTCCCAGGTGTTACTGTTAGCTATTTAACTTCTTTGGGACTGGGGGGCAGTATTGAGTAGCTTGGATGAAAAAAGTGCCCAAAGTAAACTGCCTGCTACTCAGGCCCAAAAGCTAGAATATGCATATTAGATTTGGATAGGAAACACTCTTGAAGTTTCTAAAACTGTTTGAATGATGTCTGTGAGTATAACATATGGCAGGCAAAAACCTGAGAAAAAATCCAACCAGGAAGTGGGAAATCTGAGGTTTGTAGGTTTTCAAGTCTTTGCCTATCCAATATACAGTGTCTATGGGGTCATACTACACTTCCTAATGATTCCACTAGATGTCAACAGTCTTTAGAACGTTGTTTCATGCTTCTACTATGAAGGGGGAGAGAATAAGAGCTGTTTCAACCAGGTGTCTGGCAGAATGCCATGAGCTCAGTCAGGCGCGCGGCCGTGAGAGAGAGCTGCGTTCCTTTTAATTTCCAAAGACAAAGGAATTGTCCGGTTGAAACATTATTGAAGATTTATGATGAAAACATCCTAAAGATTGATTCTATACATCGTTTGACATGTTTTATACGAACTGTGATATAACTTTTTGGACTTTTCGTCTGAACTAATTGCTCGCGCACTGGGCATTTGGATTACTGGGCTAAACGCGTGAACAAAAAAGGAGGTATTTGGACATAAATAAAATACTTTATCGAACAAAACAAACATTTATTGTGGAACTGGGATTCCTGGGAGTGCATTCTGAAGAAGATCATCAAAGGTAAGTGAACATTTATAACGCTATTTCTGACTTTTGTGACACCTCTCCTTCTTTGGAAAATGGCTGTTTGTTTTTCTGTGACTTGGCACTGACCTAACATAATCGCAAGGTGGGCTTTTGCCGTAAAGCATTTTTGAAATCTGACACAGCAGTTGCATTAAGGAGAGGTTTATCTATAATTCCATGCACAACACTTGTATCTTTTATCAATGTTTATGATGAGTATTTCTGTAATTTGATGTGGCTCTCTGCACTTTCACCGTATGTTTGTTTGAGACAATGCATTTCTGAACATAACGCACCAATTTCAAATGAGGTTTTTGGACATAAAGATGAACTTTATTCGAACAAAACACACATTTATTGTCTAACATGGAGTCCTGGGAGTGCCATCCGGTGAAGATCATCAAAGGTTAGTGATTAATTTTTATGCTATTTCTGAATTTTGTGACACCTCTCGTTCTTTGGAAAATGGCTGTATGTTTTTCTGTGACTTGGCACTGACCTAACATAATCGCAAGGTGTGCTTTCGCCGTAAAGCCTTTTTGAAATCGGACACTGTGGCTGGATTCACGAGAAGTTTATCTTTAAAATGGTGGACTTTTAAGGAATTTTAATTATGAGATTTCTGTTGTTTTGAATTTGGTGCCCTGCAATTTCACTGGCTGTTGGTGAGGTGGGACGCTACTGTCCCACATATCCCAGAGAGGTTTTAAAGGTGTGTCCCAGGTGTGACTGTTATCTATTTAAAGGTGAGTCCCAGGTGTGACTGTTAGCTATTTAAAGGTGTGTCCCAGGTGTTACTGTTAGCTATTTAAAGGTGAGTCCCAGGTGTTACTGTTATCTATTTAAAGGTGAGTCCCAGGTGTGACTGTTACAGAAGAGATGTGGTTATACCTGTTATACTGTTGTACTGTTGTACCTGTTGTACCTGTTCCAGAAGAAAGTATCTATGTCCACAGTTAAACAAGTCTTATATCGACATAACCTGAAAGGCCCCTCAGCAAGGAAGAAGTCACTGCTCCAAAAAACCCATAAAAAAGCCAGACTACGGTTTTCATCTGCACATGGGGACAAAGATCATACTTTTGGAGAAATGTCCTCTGGTCTGATGAAACAAAAATAGAACTGTTTGGCCATAATGACCATCGTTAAGTTTGGAGGAAAAAGGGGGATCATTGCAAGCCGAAGAAGACCATCCCAACCGTGAAGCATGGTGGTGGCAGCATCATGTTGTGGGTGTCCTTCGCTGCAGGAGGGACTGGTGACCTTCACAAAAAAGATGGCATCATGAGAATGAAAATTATGTGGATATATTGAAGCAACGTCTCAAGACATCAGTCAGGAAGTTAAAGGTTGGTCGCAAATGGGTCTTCCAAATGGACAATAACCCCAAACATACTTCCAAAGTTGTGGCAAAATGGCTTAAGGACAACAAAGTCAAGGTATTGGAGTGGCCATCACAAAGCCCTGACCTCAATCCTATAGAATATTTGTGGGCAGAACTGAAAAAGCGTGTGCGAGCAAGGAGGCCTACACTTCTGACTCAGTTACACCAGCTCTATCAGGAGGAATGGGCCAAAATTCACCCAACTTATTGTGGGAAGCTTGTGGAAGGCTACCCAAAACGTTTGACCCAAGTTAAACAATTTAAAGGCAATGCTACCAAATACTAATTGAGTGAATGTAAACTTCTGACCCACTGGGAATGTAATGAAATAAATAAAAGCTGAAATAAATCATTCTCTCTACTATTATTCTGACATTTCACATTCTTAAAATAAAGTGGTGATCCTAGACACAAAAGGAATTTTTAACCTAAGACACAAAAGGACGGGGAATTTTTACTAGGATTAAATGTCAGGAATTGTGAAAAAACTGAGTTTAAATGTATTTGGCTAAGGTGTATTTAAACTTCCGACTTCAACTGTATCATCTGCTCTCTTCCTCTCCTTTCGTCCTCCAGGGCCGCCCAGATTATAGCCACTGTCACACCTGACTGGAGATGTCTACAGACACCTGGCTGGTCCTACAGGGCATAACAACACCTGACTGGAGACAGACACCTGGCTGGTCCTACAGGACATAACAACACCTGACTGGAGATGTCTACAGACACCTGGCTGGTCCTACAGGACATAACAACACCTGACTGGAGACAGACACCTGGCTGGTCCTACAGGACATAACAACACCTGACTGGAGACAGACACCTGGCTGGTCCTACAGGACATAACAACACCTGACGGGAGATGTCTACAGACACCTGGCTGGTCCTACAGGACATAACAACACCTGACTGGAGATGTCTACAGACACCTGGCTGGTCCTACAGGACATAACAACACCTGACTGGAGATGTCTACAGACACCTGGCTGGTCCTACAGGACATAACAACACCTGACTGGAGATGTCTACAGACACCTGGCTGGTCCTACAGGACATAACAACACCTGACTGGAGACAGACACCTGGCTGGTCCTACAGGACATAACAACACCTGACTGGAGACAGACACCTGGCTGGTCCTACAGGACATAACAACACCTGACTGGAGATGTCTACAGACACCTGGCTGGTCCTACAGGACATAACAACACCTGACTGGAGATGTCTACAGACACCTGGCTGGTCCTACAGGACATAACAACACCTGACTGGAGACAGACACCTGGCTGGTCCTATAGGACATAACAACACCTGACGGGAGATGTCTACAGACACCTGGCTGGTCCTACAGGACATAACAACACCTGACGGGAGATGTCTACAGACACCTGGCTGGTCCTACAGGACATAACAACACCTGACTGGAGATGTCTACAGACACCTGGCTGGTCCTACAGGACATAACAACACCTGACAGGAGACAGACACCTGGCTGGTCCTACAGGACATAACAACACCTGACTGGAGACAGACACCTGGCTGGTCCTACAGGACATAACAACACCTGACTGGAGACAGACACCTGGCTGGTCCTACAGGACATAACAACACCTGACTGGAGACAGACACCTGGCTGGTCCTACAGGACATAACAACACCTGACGGGAGATGTCTACAGACACCTGGCTGGTCCTACAGGACATAACAACACCTGACTGGAGATGTCTACAGACACCTGGCTGGTCCTACAGGACATAACAACACCTGACTGGAGACAGACACCTGGCTGGTCCTACAGGACATAACAACACCTGACTGGAGACAGACACCTGGCTGGTCCTACAGGACATAACAACACCTGACTGGAGACAGACACCTGGCTGGTCCTACAGGGCATAACAACACCTGACTGGAGATGTCTACAGACACCTGGCTGGTCCTACAGGACATAACAACACCTGACTGGAGACAGACACCTGGCTGGTCCTACAGGACATAACAACACCTGACTGGAGACAGACACCTGGCTGGTCCTACAGGGCATAACAACACCTGACTGGAGATGTCTACAGACACCTGGCTGGTCCTACAGGACATAACAACACCTGACTGGAGATGTCTACAGACACCTGGCTGGTCCTACAGGACATAACAACACCTGACTGGAGACAGACACCTGGATGGTCCTATAGGACATAACAACACCTGACGGGAGATGTCTACAGACACCTGGCTGGTCCTACAGGACATAACAACACCTGACGGGAGATGTCTACAGACACCTGGCTGGTCCTACAGGACATAACAACACCTGACTGGAGATGTCTACAGACACCTGGCTGGTCCTACAGGACATAACAACACCTGACAGGAGACAGACACCTGGCTGGTCCTACAGGACATAACAACACCTGACTGGAGACAGACACCTGGCTGGTCCTACAGGACATAACAACACCTGACTGGAGACAGACACCTGGCTGGTCCTACAGGACATAACAACACCTGACTGGAGACAGACACCTGGCTGGTCCTACAGGACATAACAACACCTGACTGGAGACAGACACCTGGCTGGTCCTACAGGACATAACAACACCTGACGGGAGATGTCTACAGACACCTGGCTGGTCCTACAGGACATAACAACACCTGACTGGAGATGTCTACAGACACCTGGCTGGTCCTACAGGACATAACAACACCTGACTGGAGACAGACACCTGGCTGGTCCTACAGGACATAACAACACCTGACTGGAGACAGACACCTGGCTGGTCCTACAGGGCATAACAACACCTGACTGGAGACAGACACCTGGCTGGTCCTACAGGGCATAACAACACCTGACTGGAGACAGACACCTGGCTGGTCCTACAGGACATAACAACACCTGACTGGAGATGTCTACAGACACCTGGCTGGTCCTACAGGACATAACAACACCTGACTGGAGACAGACACCTGGCTGGTCCTACAGGACATAACAACACCTGACTGGAGACAGACACCTGGCTGGTCCTACAGGGCAAAACAACACCTGACTGGAGACAGACACCTGGCTGGTCCTACAGGGCATAACAACACCTGACTGGAGACAGACACCTGGCTGGTCCTACAGGACATAACAACACCTGACTGGAGACAGAAACCTGGCTGGTCCTACAGGACATAACAACACCTGACTGGAGATGTCTACAGACACCTGGCTGGTCCTACAGGACATAACAACACCTGACTGGAGACAGACACCTGGCTGGTCCTACAGGACATAACAACACCTGACTGGAGACAGACACCTGGCTGGTCCTACAGGGCATAACAACACCTGACTGGAGACAGACACCTGGCTGGTCCTACAGGACATAACAACACCTGACTGGAGACAGAAACCTGGCTGGTCCTACAGGACATAACAACACCTGACTGGAGACAGACACCTGGCTGGTCCTACAGGGCATAACAACACCTGACTGGAGATGTCTACAGACACCTGGCTGGTCCTACAGGACATAACAACACCTGACTGGAGATGTCTACAGACACCTGGCTGGTCCTACAGGACATAACAACACCTGACTGGAGACAGACACCTGGCTGGTCCTACAGGACATAACAACACCTGACTGGAGACAGACACCTGGCTGGTCCTACAGGACATAACAACACCTGACGGGAGATGTCTACAGACACCTGGCTGGTCCTACAGGACATAACAACACCTGACTGGAGATGTCTACAGACACCTGGCTGGTCCTACAGGACATAACAACACCTGACTGGAGACAGACACCTGGCTGGTCCTACAGGACATAACAACACCTGACTGGAGACAGACACCTGGCTGGTCCTACAGGACATAACAACACCTGACTGGAGACAGACACCTGGCTGGTCCTACAGGACATAACAACACCTGACTGGAGACAGACACCTGGCTGGTCCTACAGGACATAACAACACCTGACTGGAGATGTCTACAGACACCTGGCTGGTCCTACAGGACATAACAACACCTGACTGGAGATGTCTACAGACACCTGGCTGGTCCTACAGGACATAACAACACCTGACTGGAGACAGACACCTGGCTGGTCCTACAGGACATAACAACACCTGACTGGAGACAGACACCTGGCTGGTCCTACAGGGCATAACAACACCTGACTGGAGACAGACACCTGGCTGGTCCTACAGGACATAACAACACCTGACTGGAGACAGACACCTGGCTGGTCCTACAGGACATAACAACACCTGACTGGGAGATGTCTACAGACACCTGGCTGGTCCTACAGGACATAACAACACCTGACTGGAGATGTCTACAGACACCTGGCTGGTCCTACAGGACATAACAACACCTGACTGGAGACAGACACCTGGCTGGTCCTACAGGACATAACAACACCTGACTGGAGACAGACACCTGGCTGGTCCTACAGGACATAACAACACCTGACTGGAGACAGACACCTGGCTGGTCCTACAGGACATAACAACACCTGACTGGAGACAGACACCTGGCTGGTCCTACAGGACATAACAACACCTGACTGGAGACAGACACCTGGCTGGTCCTACAGGACATAACAACACCTGACTGGAGACAGACACCTGGCTGGTCCTACAGGACATAACAACACCTGACTGGAGACAGACACCTGGCTGGTCCTACAGGGCATAACAACACCTGACTGGAGACAGACACCTGGCTGGTCCTACAGGGCATAACAACACCTGACTGGAGACAGACACCTGGCTGGTCCTACAGGACATAACAACACCTGACTGGAGATGTCTACAGACACCTGGCTGGTCCTACAGGACATAACAACACCTGACTGGAGACAGACACCTGGCTGGTCCTACAGGGCATAACAACACCTGACTGGAGACAGACACCTGGCTGGTCCTACAGGGCATAACAACACCTGACTGGAGACAGAAACCTGGCTGGTCATACAGGACATAACAACACCTGACTGGAGATGTCTACAGACACCTGGCTGGTCCTACAGGACATAACAACACCTGACTGGAGACAGACACCTGGCTGGTCCTACAGGACATAACAACACCTGACTGGAGACAGACACCTGGCTGGTCCTACAGGACATAACAACACCTGACTGGAGACAGACACCTGGCTGGTCCTACAGGACATAACAACACCTGACTGGAGACAGACACCTGGCTGGTCCTACAGGACATAACAACACCTGACTGGAGACAGACACCTGGCTGGTCCTACAGGGCATAACAACACCTGACTGGAGATGTCTACAGACACCTGGCTGGTCCTACAGGACATAACAACACCTGACTGGAGATGTCTACAGACACCTGGCTGGTCCTACAGGACATAACAACACCTGACTGGAGACAGACACCTGGCTGGTCCTACAGGACATAACAACACCTGACTGGAGACAGACACCTGGCTGGTCCTACAGGACATAACAACACCTGACTGGAGATGTCACAGACACCTGGCTGGTCCTACAGGACATAACAACACCTGACTGGAGACAGACACCTGGCTGGTCCTACAGGACATAACAACACCTGACTGGAGACAGACACCTGGCTGGTCCTACAGGACATAACAACACCTGACTGGAGACAGACACCTGGCTGGTCCTACAGGACATAACAACACCTGACTGGAGACAGACACCTGGCTGGTCCTACAGGACATAACAACACCTGACTGGAGACAGACACCTGGCTGGTCCTACAGGACATAACAACACCTGACTGGAGACAGACACCTGGCTGGTCCTACAGGGCATAACAACACCTGACTGGAGATGTCTACAGACACCTGGCTGGTCCTACAGGACATAACAACACCTGACTGGAGACAGACACCTGGCTGGTCCTACAGGGCATAACAACACCTGACTGGAGACAGACACCTGGCTGGTCCTACAGGGCATAACAACACCTGACTGGAGACAGACACCTGGCTGGTCCTACAGGACATAACAACACCTGACTGGAGACAGACACCTGGCTGGTCCTACAGGGCATAACAACACCTGACTGGAGACAGACACCTGGCTGGTCCTACAGGACATAACAACACCTGACTGGAGATGTCTACAGACACCTGGCTGGTCCTACAGGGCATAACAACACCTGACTGGAGACAGACACCTGACTGGTCCTACAGGACATAACAACACCTGACTGGAGATGTCTACAGACACCTGGCTGGTCCTACAGGACATAACAACACCTGACTGGAGACAGACACCTGGCTGGTCCTACAGGGGATAATGACTATTAAACAGGGCTTGAGAGCACAGCGTTCTGTAGTGTGGCGTCACTGTTGGGAAATATAAACAGCAGCATACACTAGATGCACGTATTCAATCAGCTCTTCCTAAATCAAGGGCAATTCATGCTCGAGCAGACATTGTTTACTGAAAACCATGTATTTGATACCATTCCTCCCAATTAAAGGTGACACCAATCTCCTGTGCTGTACCCAACACTTACAATTATCTGTCAGGTCCCTCAGTCGATCATTGAATTTCAAACACACATTCAACCACAAAGACCAGGGATGTTTTTTCAATGCCTCGCAAAGAAGGCCTCCTATTGGTAGATGGGTACACATTTTTTTTAAAGCAGACACTGAATATAATATCCCTTTTAGCATGGAGTAGTTATTAGTAATTACACTTTGGATGGTGTGTCAATACACCCAGTCAATACAAAGATACAGGCGTCCTTCCTAACTCAGTTGCCGGAGAGGAAGGAAACCACTCAGGGATTTCACCATGAGGCCAATGGGGACTTTAAAACAGTTACAGAGTTTAATGGCTGTGATAGGAGAAAACTGAGGATGGATCAACAACATCCTAACAACACCTGTCTCATCATGTCCTCCTAACAACACCTGTCTCATCATATCCTCCTAACAACACCTGTCTCATCATGTCCTAACAACACCTGTCTCATCATGTCCTCCTAACAACACCTGTCTCATCATGTCCTAACAACACCTGTCTCATCATGTCCTAACAACACACACCTGTCTCATCATGTCCTAACAACACCTGTCTCATCATGTCCTCCTAACAACACCTGTCTCATCATGTCCTCCTAACAACACCTGTCTCATCATGTCCTAACAACACCTGTCTCATCATGTCCTCCTAACAACACCTGTCTCATCATGTCCTAACAACACCTGTCTCATCATGTCCTCCTAACAACACCTGTCTCATCATGTCCTCCTAACAACACCTGTCTCATCATGTCCTCCTAACAACACCTGTCTCATCATGTCCTAACAACACCTGTCTCATCATGTCCTCCTAACAACACCTGTCTCAACATGTCCTCCTAACAACACCTGTCTCATCATGTCCTCCTAACAACACCTGTCTCATCATGTCCTCCTAACAACACCTGTCTCATCATGTCCTCCTAACAACACCTGTCTCATCATGTCCTAACAACACCTGTCTCATCATGTCCTCCTAACAACACCTGTCTCATCATGTCCTCCTAACAACACCTGTCTCATCATGTCCTCCTAACAACACCTGTCTCATCATGTCCTCCTAACAACACCTGTCTCAACATGTCCTAACAACACCTGTCTCATCATGTCCTCCTAACAACACCTGTCTCATCATGTCCTAACAACACCTGTCTCATCATATCCTCCTAACAACACCTGTCTCAACATGTCCTCCTAACAACACCTGTCTCATCATGTCCTCCTAACAACACCTGTCTCATCATGTCCTCCTAACAACACCTGTCTCAACATGTCCTAACAACACCTGTCTCATCATGTCCTAACAACACCTGTCTCAACATGTCCTAACAACACCTGTCTCATCATGTCCTCCTAACAACACCTGTCTCATCATGTCCTCCTAACAACACCTGTCTCATCATGTCCTCCTAACAACACCTGTCTCAACATGTCCTCCTAACAACACCTGTCTCAACATGTCCTCCTAACAACACCTGTCTCATCATGTCCTAACAACACCTGTCTCATCATGTCCTCCTAACAACACCTGTCTCATCATGTCCTCCTAACAACACCTGTCTCATCATGTCCTCCTAACAACACCTGTCTCATCATGTCCTCCTAACAACACCTGTCTCATCATGTCCTCCTAACAACACCTGTCTCATCATGTCCTCCTAACAACACCTGTCTCAACATGTCCTAACAACACCTGTCTCATCATGTCCTCCTAACAACACCTGTCTCAACATGTCCTCCTAACAACACCTGTCTCATCATGTCCTCTAACAACACCTGTCTCATCATGTCCTCCTAACAACACCTGTCTCATCATGTCCTCCTAACAACACCTGTCTCATCATGTCCTCCTAACAACACCTGTCTCATCATGTCCTAACAACACCTGTCTCAACATGTCCTCCTAACAACACCTGTCTCAACATGTCCTCCTAACAACACCTGTCTCATCATGTCCTAACAACACCTGTCTCATCACACTGTCCTCCTAACAACACCTGTCTCATCATGTCCTCTAACAACACCTGTCTCATCATGTCCTCCTAACAACACCTGTCTCATCATGTCCTCCTAACAACACCTGTCTCATCATGTCCTCCTAACAACACCTGTCTCATCATGTCTCCTAACAACACCTGTCTCATCATGTCCTCCTAACAACACCTGTCTCATCATGTCCTAACAACACCTGTCTCATCATGTCCTCCTAACAACACCTGTCTCATCATGTCCTCCTAACAACACCTGTCTCATCATGTCCTAACAACACCTGTCTCATCATGTCCTCCTAACAACACCTGTCTCATCATGTCCTCCTAACAACACCTGTCTCATCATGTCCTCCTAACAACACCTGTCTCAACATGTCCTCCTAACAACACCTGTCTCATCATGTCCTCCTAACAACACCTGTCTCATCATGTCCTCCTAACAACACCTGTCTCAACATGTCCTAACAACACCTGTCTCATCATGTCCTAACAACACCTGTCTCATCATGTCCTCCTAACAACACCTGTCTCATCATGTCCTCCTAACAACACCTGTCTCATCATGTCCTAACAACACCTGTCTCAACATGTCCTCCTAACAACACCTGTCTCAACATGTCCTAACAACACCTGTCTCAACATGTCCTCCTAACAACACCTGTCTCATCATGTCCTCCTAACAACACCTGTCTCATCATGTCCTCCTAACAACACCTGTCTCATCATGTCCTCCTAACAACACCTGTCTCAACATGTCCTCCTAACAACACCTGTCTCAACATGTCCTAACAACACCTGTCTCAACATGTCCTAACAACACCTGTCTCAACATGTCCTCCTAACAACACCTGTCTCATCATGTCCTAACAACACCTGTCTCATCATGTCCTAACAACACCTGTCTCAACATGTCCTCCTAACAACACCTGTCTCAACATGTCCTCCTAACAACACCTGTCTCAACATGTCCTCCTAACAACACCTGTCTCATCATGTCCTCCTAACAACACCTGTCTCAACATGTCCTAACAACACCTGTCTCATCATGTCCTAACAACACCTGTCTCAACATGTCCTAACAACACCTGTCTCATCATGTCCTAACAACACCTGTCTCATCATGTCCTCCTAACAACACCTGTCTCATCATGTCCTAACAACACCTGTCTCATCATGTCCTCCTAACAACACCTGTCTCAACATGTCCTCCTAACAACACCTGTCTCATCATGTCCTCCTAACAACACCTGTCTCATCATGTCCTCCTAACAACACCTGTCTCATCATGTCCTCCTAACAACACCTGTCTCAACATGTCCTCCTAACAACACCTGTCTCAACATAGGAACACGTTTTTGTTTATTTCATTCCAGTTATGAGTTTCGTCAGTGTATTAATTTTCTTTTGTTTGAAACGGTACTGTCAATGTTAAGCACGCTTAACCTGATTATGCACAGGCCTATAGAAGTAGGCCTAGTCTACCTGCCTGCGCGCGAATGTAGGCCTAGTCTACCTGCCTGCGTGTGAATGTAGGCCTAGTCTACCTGCCTGCGCGTGAATGTAGGCCTAGTCTACCTGCCTGCACGCGAATGTAGGCCTAGTCTACCTGCCTGCGCGCGAATGTAGGCCTAGTCTACCTGCCTGCGCGCGAATGTAGGCCTAGTCTACCTGCCTGCGCGCGAATGTAGGCCTAGTCTACCTGCCTGCGCGCGAATGTAGGCCTAGTCTACCTGCCTGCGTGCGAATGTAGGCCTAGTCTACCTGCCTGCGCGCGAATGTAGGCCTAGTCTACCTGCCTGCGCGCGAATGTAGGCCTAGTCTACCTGCCTGCGCGCGAATGTAGGCCTAGTCTACCTGCCTGCGCGCGAATGTAGGCCTAGTTACCTGCCTGCGCGCGAATGTAGGCCTAGTCTACCTGCCTGCGCGCGAATGTAGGCCTAGTCTACCTGCCTGCGCGCGAATGTAGGCCTAGTCTACCTGCCTGCGCGCGAATGTAGGCCTAGTCTACCTGCCTGCGCGTGAATGTAGGCCTAGTCTACCTGCCTGCGCGCGAATGTAGGCCTAGAAATGTCCCCATTTGGGGGTCTGATAGTGTTTCTGATTTGTCTTGTCACCACCAGTGATCTGTGGCACTTCTCAAAGTCATTTTTACTTCACCTCAAACAGCAACTAAACAAAGTCTGTTTTTACTTCACCTCAAACAGCAACTAAACAAAGTCTGTTTTTACTTCACCTCAAACAGCAACTAAACAAAGTCTGTTTTTACTTCACCTCAAACAGCAACTAAACAAAGTCTGTTTTTACTTCCCTAAACAAACTAAACAAAGTCTGTTTTGGGGTCAAACAGCAACTAAACAAAGTTGTCTTTCACTTCACCAGTGATCTGTGCAACTAAACAAAGTCTGTTTTTACTTCACCTCAAACAGCAACTAAAC
Source organism: Oncorhynchus nerka (assembly GCF_034236695.1). Classification (NCBI taxonomy): domain Eukaryota; kingdom Metazoa; phylum Chordata; class Actinopteri; order Salmoniformes; family Salmonidae; genus Oncorhynchus; species Oncorhynchus nerka. The sequence goes on along the minus strand of NC_088408.1, from coordinate 2,402,344 downwards.
AAAGTCTGTTTTTACTTCACCTCAAACAGCAACTAAACAAAGTCTGTTTTCAAAGTCTGTTTTTATAAGTTATATATAGATATATATTACTTATAAGTTTATAAGTAATTGAGACAATAATTCCTCAAAGTATTTAAAAATATATATATTTCCACTCGGCATGAAAGGGAAAAATGTCATGTTATGATCCAGTGGAAACTTAAAAATATCTGATTACTTTTGATCCTTTGTGCAAATAGCCTCCAGCTGTGTCTGTCAAGAGCTCACAGGACGTATTATATTTGATTGTTGCAGACTTAAGAGGATATATTATATATATTTAGAGGATATTTATTTTTATCAGGATGTTTTCTACCTGCAGGCTTTGTGTAGGTGTTAGTGTTTCATACTGGAAATGCAAAACTATACGACGCTGGACAGAGTGGAATCAGGTGTATCAAAAAAAGGCCGTTTATTGGTCAAAGATATCTTGTCCTGCCGTTTATCGTGCACGGACCTAAGGAATGGGGGTCACCCTGTGAGGAGTCAGAATAATTAGGCTGCTCAGCCAGAGTTTACAACAGAATGTATACACAGAATAATGTAGGTGGAGTCTCGTCGTGTTGGTCTTCTGACTGGTCCTGAAGAGTTGGAGGCGGGCCTTGCTCTAGCCAGAGCGGGCCCCATTGGTGCACAGCAAAGTCCATTGCTCTTGGCACCCGACCAGTAGGGGGGGGTAGAGTGTGTGTGTACAGTGCTTCATGAAATGTGTGTGTGTCAAGGAAGTGTGGATATTGGTAATGTCTGCTTTAGGCTCAGGTGTTTCCTGTTTATGCAGGAGTGCATGCAGGGTTCAATGTCAGCGAGATAGCTTGGCACTTCTAAACTCGTTAGTGTTGCAGGCTGCTCTTTGTAGTTTTACAGGGGAGTATATTTGCGTGATGGCAGCTGTGTGTCCTTCGGATAATCATGTTATTGCAGGCTCTAAACTTGACTGTAACCAGAGCTTTGGTTTGCTAGTAACGCTTCATATTAGATTATTTATATAACATAGGCTATTTTTACATCTTTGGAGGTGGCAATAAAAGTTACTTTTAGATTTGTATTTGACAATGAGATACAAAGACTTAGAAATTAAATGGAAGTGTGCATATGAAGATCAGAACTGGCATGGAGAGAGAGAGAAAGAGACAGAGAGAGAGAGAGACAGAGAGAGAGGGGGGAAAGGGAAAGAGAGAGGGGGAGATGGAGAGAGAGGGGGAGATAGAGAGAGGGGGGGAGGGAAAGAGGGTGAGAGAGAGAGAAAGAGACAGAGAGAGAGAGAAGGGGGTGAGAGAGAGAGAGAAAGAGAGGGGGAGAGGGGGAGAGAGAGACAGAGAGAGAGGGGGAGAGGGTGAGAGAGAGAGAGGGGGGGAAGAGGGTGAGAGAGAGAGAGGGAGGGAGAGAGAGAGAGAGAGAGTAGACTCACATTGCTGCCTGGGGTCAGAGTCTGTAGTCATGTAATTAGTTGGCAGCAGCCCAGTGACCCTGTTGACAATAGCAGGGTATTCACCTGGTGGGAGAGCCTCTTTGACGCCTCTTCTACTGTTCTGGTGTTTTGTATCCTTTATTTAACCAGGAAAGTCACCTTGAGATTGACATCTCTTTTGCCCCTAGACGCTGATCTTGATGAGTTGCCCCTAGACACTGATCTTGATGAGTTGCCCCTAGACGCTGATCCTGATGAGTTGCCCCTAGACGCTGATGAGTTGCCCCTAGACGCTGATGAGTTGCCCCTAGACTCTGATGAGTTGCCCCTAGACGCTGATCTTGATGAGTTGCCCCTAGACGCTGATCTTGATGAGTTGCCCCTAGACACTGATCATGATTAGTTGCCCCTAGACACTGATCTTGATGAGTTGCCCCTAGACACTGATCTTGATGAGTTGCCCCTAGACGCTGATCCTGATGAGTTGCCCCTAGACGCTGATGAGTTGCCCCTAGACGCTGATGAGTTGCCCCTAGACTCTGATGAGTTGCCCCTAGACGCTGATCTTGATGAGTTGCCCCTAGACGCTGATCTTGATGAGTTGCCCCTAGACGCTGATCTTGATGAGTTGCCCCTAGACGCTGATGAGTTGCCCCTAGACACTGATGAGTTGCCCCTAGAAGTTGATGAGTTGCCCCTAGACACTGATGAGTTGCCCCTAGACACTGATGAGTTGCCCCTAGACACTGATGAGTTGCCCCTAGATGCTGATCTTGATGAGTTGCCCCTAGATGCTGATCTTGATGAGTTGCCCCTAGATGCTGATCTTGATGAGTTGCCCCTAGACGCTGATGAGTTGCCCCTAGACACTGATGAGTTGCCCCTAGACACTGATGAGTTGCCCCTAGATGCTGATCTTGATGAGTTGCCCCTAGATGCTGATCTTGATGAGTTGCCCCTAGACACTGATGAGTTGCCCCTAGACACTGATGAGTTGCCCCTAGACACTGATGAGTTGCCCCTAGACGCTGATGAGTTGCCCCTAGACGCTGATGAGTTGCCCCTAGATGCTGATGAGTTGCCCCTAGACACTGATGAGTTGCCCCTAGACACTGATGAGTTGCCCCTAGACACTGATGAGTTGCCCCTAGACGCTGATGAGTTGCCCCTAGACGCTGATGAGTTGCCCCTAGACGCTGATGAGTTGCCCCTAGACGCTGATGAGTTGCCCCTAGACTCTGATGAGTTGCCCCTAGACGCTGATGAGTTGCCCCTAGACGCTGATGAGTTGCCCCTAGATGCTGATGAGTTGCCCCTAGACACTGATGAGTTGCCCCTAGATGCTGATGAGTTGCCCCTAGATGCTGATGAGTTGCCCCTAGATGCTGATGAGTTGCCCCTAGACGCTGATGAGTTGCCCCTAGATGCTGATGAGTTGCCCCTAGATGCTGATGAGTTGCCCCTAGATGCTGATGAGTTGCCCCTAGACGCTGATGAGTTGCCCCTAGACGCTGATGAGTTGCCCCTAGATGCTGATCTTGATGAGTTGCCCCTAGACGCTGATCTTGATGAGTTGCCCCTAGACGCTGATGAGTTGCCCCTAGACACTGATGAGTTGCCCCTAGAAGTTGATGAGTTGCCCCTAGACACTGATGAGTTGCCCCTAGACACTGATGAGTTGCCCCTAGACACTGATGAGTTGCCCCTAGATGCTGATGAGTTGCCCCTAGATGCTGATGAGTTGCCCCTAGACGCTGATGAGTTGCCCCTAGACGCTGATGAGTTGCCCCTAGATGCTGATGAGTTGCCCCTAGACGCTGATCTTGATGAGTTGCCCCTAGACGCTGATCTTGATGAGTTGCCCCTAGACGCTGATGAGTTGCCCCTAGACACTGATGAGTTGCCCCTAGAAGTTGATGAGTTGCCCCTAGACACTGATGAGTTGCCCCTAGACACTGATGAGTTGCCCCTAGACACTGATGAGTTGCCCCTAGATGCTGATCTTGATGAGTTGCCCCTAGATGCTGATCTTGATGAGTTGCCCCTAGATGCTGATCTTGATGAGTTGCCCCTAGACGCTGATGAGTTGCCCCTAGACACTGATGAGTTGCCCCTAGACACTGATGAGTTGCCCCTAGATGCTGATCTTGATGAGTTGCCCCTAGATGCTGATCTTGATGAGTTGCCCCTAGATGCTGATCTTGATGAGTTGCCCTAGACGCTGATGAGTTGCCCCTAGACACTGATGAGTTGCCCCTAGACACTGATGAGTTGCCCCTAGATGCTGATCTTGATGAGTTGCCCCTAGATGCTGATCTTGATGAGTTGCCCCTAGACACTGATGAGTTGCCCCTAGACACTGATGAGTTGCCCCTAGACACTGATGAGTTGCCCCTAGACGCTGATGAGTTGCCCCTAGACGCTGATGAGTTGCCCCTAGATGCTGATGAGTTGCCCCTAGACACTGATGAGTTGCCCCTAGACACTGATGAGTTGCCCCTAGACACTGATGAGTTGCCCCTAGACGCTGATGAGTTGCCCCTAGACGCTGATGAGTTGCCCCTAGACGCTGATGAGTTGCCCCTAGACGCTGATGAGTTGCCCCTAGACTCTGATGAGTTGCCCCTAGACGCTGATGAGTTGCCCCTAGACGCTGATGAGTTGCCCCTAGATGCTGATGAGTTGCCCCTAGACACTGATGAGTTGCCCCTAGATGCTGATGAGTTGCCCCTAGATGCTGATGAGTTGCCCCTAGATGCTGATGAGTTGCCCCTAGACGCTGATGAGTTGCCCCTAGACGCTGATGAGTTGCCCCTAGATGCTGATGAGTTGCCCCTAGATGCTGATGAGTTGCCCCTAGACGCTGATGAGTTGCCCCTAGACGCTGATGAGTTGCCCCTAGATGCTGATCTTGATGAGTTGCCCCTAGACGCTGATCTTGATGAGTTGCCCCTAGACGCTGATGAGTTGCCCCTAGACACTGATGAGTTGCCCCTAGAAGTTGATGAGTTGCCCCTAGACACTGATGAGTTGCCCCTAGACACTGATGAGTTGCCCCTAGACACTGATGAGTTGCCCCTAGATGCTGATGAGTTGCCCCTAGATGCTGATGAGTTGCCCCTAGACGCTGATGAGTTGCCCCTAGACGCTGATGAGTTGCCCCTAGATGCTGATGAGTTGCCCCTAGACGCTGATCTTGATGAGTTGCCCCTAGACGCTGATCTTGATGAGTTGCCCCTAGACGCTGATGAGTTGCCCCTAGACACTGATGAGTTGCCCCTAGAAGTTGATGAGTTGCCCCTAGACACTGATGAGTTGCCCCTAGACACTGATGAGTTGCCCCTAGACACTGATGAGTTGCCCCTAGATGCTGATCTTGATGAGTTGCCCCTAGATGCTGATCTTGATGAGTTGCCCCTAGATGCTGATCTTGATGAGTTGCCCCTAGACGCTGATGAGTTGCCCCTAGACACTGATGAGTTGCCCCTAGACACTGATGAGTTGCCCCTAGATGCTGATCTTGATGAGTTGCCCCTAGATGCTGATCTTGATGAGTTGCCCCTAGACACTGATGAGTTGCCCCTAGACACTGATGAGTTGCCCCTAGACGCTGATGAGTTGCCCCTAGACGCTGATGAGTTGCCCCTAGATGCTGATGAGTTGCCCCTAGACACTGATGAGTTGCCCCTAGACACTGATGAGTTGCCCCTAGACACTGATGAGTTGCCCCTAGACGCTGATGAGTTGCCCCTAGACGCTGATGAGTTGCCCCTAGACGCTGATGAGTTGCCCCTAGACGCTGATGAGTTGCCCCTAGACTCTGATGAGTTGCCCCTAGACGCTGATGAGTTGCCCCTAGACGCTGATGAGTTGCCCCTAGATGCTGATGAGTTGCCCCTAGACACTGATGAGTTGCCCCTAGATGCTGATGAGTTGCCCCTAGATGCTGATGAGTTGCCCCTAGATGCTGATGAGTTGCCCCTAGACGCTGATGAGTTGCCCCTGATGAGTTGCCCCTAGATGCTGATGAGTTGCCCCTAGACGCTGATGAGTTGCCCCTGATGATGAGTTGCCCCTAGATGCTGATGAGTTGCCCCTAGATGCTGATGAGTTGCCCCTAGATGCTGATGAGTTGCCCCTAGACACTGATGAGTTGCCCCTAGACGCTGATGAGTTGCCCCTAGATGCTGATGAGTTGCCCCTAGATGCTGATGAGTTGCCCCTAGATGCTGATGAGTTGCCCCTAGATGCTGATGAGTTGCCCCTAGACACTGATGAGTTTCCCCTAGACGCTGATGAGTTGCCCCTAGACGCTGATGAGTTGCCCCTAGATGCTGATGAGTTGCCCCTAGATGCTGATGAGTTGCCCCTAGATGCTGATGAGTTGCCCCTAGATGCTGATGAGTTGCCCCTAGACACTGATCTTTAAGTTATTAGGGTTGGGAACACTTCATATGGGTATGAAATCTATCAGTGTCCTTACCCTGTAATCAGTCTGGTATGACAGCAGCCCATGCTTGGCATTGTTTACCTGAGTACTTGTTAGATATTACTGCACTGTCGGAACTAGAGGCACAAGCATTTCGCTACACTCACATTAACATCTGCTAACCATGTATATGTGACCAATAACATTTGATTTGAAATGCTTACTTACAAGTCCTTGTTTAACCAACAAGGCAGCTCAAGAAATAGAGCTGTAGTACTGTAGTACACTGTAGTAGTTACAGACCCATACAGCCTCCATCCTACTAAACTACACTGTAGTAGTTACAGACCCATACAGCCTCCATCCTACTAAACTACACTGTAGTAGTTACAGACCCATACAGCCTCCATCCTACTAAACTACACTGTAGTAGTTACAGACCCATACAGCCTCCATCCTACTAAACTACACTGTAGTAGTTACAGACCCATACAGCCTCCATCCTACTAAACTACACTGTAGTAGTTACAGATCCATACAGCTATGGAGCCATCATCCTACTAAACTACACTGTAGTAGTTACAGATCCATACAGCCTCCATCCTACTAAACTACACTGTAGTAGTTACAGACCCATACAGCCTCCATCCTACTAAACTACACTGTAGTAGTTACAGACCCATACAGCCTCCATCCTACTAAACTACACTGTAGTAGTTACAGACCCATACAGCCTCCATCCTACTAAACTACACTGTAGTAGTTACAGATCCATCCATCCTACTAAACTACACTGTAGTAGTTACAGATCCATACAGCCATCATCCTATAAACTACACTGTAGTAGTTACAGACCCATCCATCCTACTAAACTACACTGTAGTAGTTACAGATCCATACAGCCTCCATCCTACTAAACTACACTGGTAGTTACCCATACATCCTACTAAACTACACTGTAGTAGTTACAGACCCATACAGCTATGGAGCCTCCATCCTACTAAACTACACTGTAGTAGTTACAGATCCATACAGCCTCCATCCTACTAAACTACACTGTAGTAGTTACAGACCCATACAGCCTCCATCCTACTAAACTACACTGTAGTAGTTACAGACCCATACAGCCTCCATCCTACTAAACTACACTGTAGTAGTTACAGACCCATACAGCCTCCATCCTACTAAACTACACTGTAGTAGTTACAGATCCATACAGCCTCCATCCTACTAAACTACACTGTAGTAGTTACAGATCCATACAGCCTCCATCCTACTAAACTACACTGTAGTAGTTACAGATCCATACAGCCTCCATCCTACTAAACTACACTGTAGTAGTTACAGACCCATACAGCCTCCATCCTACTAAACTACACTGTAGTAGTTACAGATCCATACAGCTATGGAGCCTCCATCCTACTAAACTACACTGTAGTAGTTACAGACCCATACAGCCTCCATCCTACTAAACTACACTGTAGTAGTTACAGACCCATACAGCCTCCATCCTACTAAACTACACTGTAGTAGTTACAGATCCATACAGCTATGGAGCCTCCATCCTACTAAACTACACTGTAGTAGTTACAGACCCATACAGCCTCCATCCTACTAAACTACACTGTAGTAGTTACAGACCCATACAGCCTCCATCCTACTAAACTACACTGTAGTAGTTACAGACCCATACAGCCTCCATCCTACTAAACTACACTGTAGTAGTTACAGACCCATACAGCCTCCATCCTACTAAACTACACTGTAGTAGTTACAGATCCATACAGCCTCCATCCTACTAAACTACACTGTAGTAGTTACAGATCCATACAGCCATCATCCTACTAAACTACACTGTAGTAGTTACAGACCCATACAGCTATGGAGCCTCCATCCTACTAAACTACACTGTAGTAGTTACAGATCCATACAGCCTCCATCCTACTAAACTACACTGTAGTAGTTACAGACCCATACAGCCTCCATCCTACTAAACTACACTGTAGTAGTTACAGACCCATACAGCCTCCATCCTACTAAACTACACTGTAGTAGTTACAGACCCATACAGCCTCCATCCTACTAAACTACACTGTAGTAGTTACAGATCCATACAGCCTCCATCCTACTAAACTACACTGTAGTAGTTACAGATCCATACAGCCTCCATCCTACTAAACTACACTGTAGTAGTTACAGATCCATACAGCCTCCATCCTACTAAACTACACTGTAGTAGTTACAGACCCATACAGCCTCCATCCTACTAAACTACACTGTAGTAGTTACAGATCCATACAGCTATGGAGCCTCCATCCTACTAAACTACACTGCAGACCCATCCATCCTACTAAACTACACTGTAGTAGTTACAGACCCATACAGCCTCCATCCTACTAAACTACACTGTAGTAGTTACAGACCCATACAGCCTCCATCCTACTAAACTACACTGTAGTAGTTACAGATCCATACAGCTATGGAGCCTCCATCCTACTAAACTACACTGTAGTAGTTACAGACCCATACAGCCTCCATCCTACTAAACTACACTGTAGTAGTTACAGACCCATACAGCCTCCATCCTACTAAACTACACTGTAGTAGTTACAGACCCATACAGCCTCCATCCTACTAAACTACACTGTAGTAGTTACAGACCCATACAGCCTCCATCCTACTAAACTACACTGTAGTAGTTACAGATCCATACAGCTATGGAGCCATCATCCTACTAAACTACACTGTAGTAGTTACAGATCCATACAGCCTCCATCCTACTAAACTACACTGTAGTAGTTACAGACCCATACAGCCTCCATCCTACTAAACTACACTGTAGTAGTTACAGACCCATACAGCCTCCATCCTACTAAACTACACTGTAGTAGTTACAGACCCATACAGCCTCCATCCTACTAAACTACACTGTAGTAGTTACAGATCCATACAGCCTCCATCCTACTAAACTACACTGTAGTAGTTACAGATCCATACAGCCATCATCCTACTAAACTACACTGTAGTAGTTACAGACCCATACAGCTATGGAGCCTCCATCCTACTAAACTACACTGTAGTAGTTACAGATCCATACAGCCTCCATCCTACTAAACTACACTGTAGTAGTTACAGACCCATACAGCCTCCATCCTACTAAACTACACTGTAGTAGTTACAGACCCATACAGCCTCCATCCTACTAAACTACACTGTAGTAGTTACAGACCCATACAGCCTCCATCCTACTAAACTACACTGTAGTAGTTACAGATCCATACAGCCTCCATCCTACTAAACTACACTGTAGTAGTTACAGATCCATACAGCCTCCATCCTACTAAACTACACTGTAGTAGTTACAGATCCATACAGCCTCCATCCTACTAAACTACACTGTAGTAGTTACAGACCCATACAGCCTCCATCCTACTAAACTACACTGTAGTAGTTACAGATCCATACAGGAGCCTCCATCCTACTAAACTACACTGTAGTAGTTACAGACCCATACAGCCTCCATCCTACTAAACTACACTGTAGTAGTTACAGACCCATACAGCCTCCATCCTACTAAACTACACTGTAGTAGTTACAGATCCATACAGCTATGGAGCCATCATCCTACTAAACTACACTGTAGTAGTTACAGATCCATACAGCTATGGAGCCATCATCCTACTAAACTACACTGTAGTAGTTACAGATCCATACAGCCTCCATCCTACTAAACTACACTGTAGTAGTTACAGATCCATACAGCCTCCATCCTACTAAACTACACTGTAGTAGTTACAGATCCATACAGCCTCCATCCTACTAAACTACACTGTAGTAGTTACAGATCCATACAGCTATGGAGCCTCCATCCTACTAAACTACACTGTAGTAGTTACAGATCCATACAGCCTCCATCCTACTAAACTACACTGTAGTAGTTACAGACCCATACAGCCTCCATCCTACTAAACTACACTGTAGTAGTTACAGATCCATACAGCCTCCATCCTACTAAACTACACTGTAGTAGTTACAGATCCATACAGCTATGGAGCCATCATCCTACTAAACTACACTGTAGTAGTTACAGATCCATACAGCCTCCATCCTACTAAACTACACTGTAGTAGTTACAGACCCATACAGCCTCCATCCTACTAAACTACACTGTAGTAGTTACAGATCCATACAGCCTCCATCCTACTAAACTACACTGTAGTAGTTACAGATCCATACAGCTATGGAGCCATCATCCTACTAAACTACACTGTAGTAGTTACAGACCCATACAGCCTCCATCCTACTAAACTACACTGTAGTAGTTACAGATCCATACAGCCTCCATCCTACTAAACTACACTGTAGTAGTTACAGATCCATACAGCCTCCATCCTACTAAACTACACTGTAGTAGTTACAGATCCATACAGCCTCCATCCTACTAAACTACACTGTAGTAGTTACAGATCCATACAGCCTCCATCCTACTAAACTACACTGTAGTAGTTACAGACCCATACAGCCTCCATCCTACTAAACTACACTGTAGTAGTTACAGACCCATACAGCCTCCATCCTACTAAACTACACTGTAGTAGTTACAGATCCATACAGCCTCCATCCTACTAAACTACACTGTAGTAGTTACAGATCCATACAGCCTCCATCCTACTAAACTACACTGTAGTAGTTACAGACCCATACAGCCTCCATCCTACTAAACTACACTGTAGTAGTTACAGATCCATACAGCCTCCATCCTACTAAACTACACTGTAGTAGTTACAGACCCATACAGCTATGGAGCCTCCATCCTACTAAACTACACTGTAGTAGTTACAGATCCATACAGCCTCCATCCTACTAAACTACACTGTAGTAGTTACAGACCCATACAGCTATGGAGCCTCCATCCTACTAAACTACACTGTAGTAGTTACAGATCCATACAGCTATGGAGCCTCCATCCTACTAAACTACACTGTAGTAGTTACAGATCCATACAGCCTCCATCCTACTAAACTACACTGTAGTAGTTACAGACCCATACAGCCTCCATCCTACTAAACTACACTGTAGTAGTTACAGATCCATACAGCCTCCATCCTACTAAACTACACTGTAGTAGTTACAGATCCATACAGCTATGGAGCCTCCATCCTACTAAACTACACTGTAGTAGTTACAGATCCATACAGCCTCCATCCTACTAAACTACACTGTAGTAGTTACAGACCCATACAGCCTCCATCCTACTAAACTACACTGTAGTAGTTACAGATCCATACAGCCTCCATCCTACTAAACTACACTGTAGTAGTTACAGATCCATACAGCCTCCATCCTACTAAACTACACTGTAGTAGTTACAGACCCATACAGCCTCCATCCTACTAAACTACACTGTAGTAGTTACAGATCCATACAGCCTCCATCCTACTAAACTACACTGTAGTAGTTACAGATCCATACAGCCTCCATCCTACTAAACTACACTGTAGTAGTTACAGACCCATACAGCTATGGAGCCATCATCCTACTAAACTACACTGTAGTAGTTACAGATCCATACAGCCTCCATCCTACTAAACTACACTGTAGTAGTTACAGATCCATACAGCTATGGAGCCTCCATCCTACTAAACTACACTGTAGTAGTTACAGATCCATACAGCCTCCATCCTACTAAACTACACTGTAGTAGTTACAGATCCATACAGCCTCCATCCTACTAAACTACACTGTAGTAGTTACAGATCCATACAGCTATGGAGCCATCATCCTACTAAACTACACTGTAGTAGTTACAGACCCATACAGCCTCCATCCTACTAAACTACACTGTAGTAGTTACAGATCCATACAGCCTCCATCCTACTAAACCTGTAGTAGTTACAGATCCATACAGCCTCCATCCTACTAAACTACACTGTAGTAGTTACAGATCCATACAGCCTCCATCCTACTAAACTACACTGTAGTAGTTACAGATCCATACAGCCTCCATCCTACTAAACTACACTGTAGTAGTTACAGATCCATACAGCCTCCATCCTACTAAACTACACTGTAGTAGTTACAGATCCATACAGCCTCCATCCTACTGCTAAACTACACTGTAGTAGTTACAGATCCATACAGCCTCCATCCTACTAAACTACACTGTAGTAGTTACAGATCCATACAGCCTCCATCCTACTAAACTACACTGTAGTAGTTACAGACCCATACAGCCTCCATCCTACTAAACTACACTGTAGTAGTTACAGATCCATACAGCTATGGAGCCTCCATCCTACTAAACTACACTGTAGTAGTTACAGACCCATACAGCCTCCATCCTACTAAACTACACTGTAGTAGTTACAGACCCATACAGCCTCCATCCTACTAAACTACGCTGTAGTAGTTACAGACCCATACAGCCTCCATCCTACTAAACTACACTGTAGTAGTTACAGATCCATACAGCCTCCATCCTACTAAACTACACTGTAGCAGTTACAGATCCATACAGCCTCCATCCTACTAAACTACACTGTAGTAGTTACAGATCCATACAGCTATGGAGCCTCCATCCTACTAAACTACACTGTAGTAGTTACAGATCCATACAGCCTCCATCCTACTAAACTACACTGTAGTAGTTACAGATCCATACAGCTATGGAGCCTCCATCCTACTAAACTACACTGTAGTAGTTACAGATCCATACAGCCTCCATCCTACTAAACTACACTGTAGTAGTTACAGATCCATACAGCCTCCATCCTACTAAACTACACTGTAGTAGTTACAGATCCATACACTTCCTGAGTTATGCTTACTCAGGTGTTGGAGCATGCTATATAACTAATTAGCACTGATGTGAAATTTAAGGTCCTCATGCTTCCCGAAACAGTAAGGCGAGCAACGCGCGTTAATGTTCACACCGAGCATCGGAGATCTTACCAAGACTCCCCTCTACCGAAGACACCTTCGTCCAACGACTCCGATGTGTAATGTAGTGGAACTGAGACGATCGACTGGAACTGAGACGATCGACTGGAACTGAGACGATCGACTGGAACTGAGACGATCCACTGGAACTGAGACGATCGACTGGAACTGAGACGATCCACTGGTACTGAGACGATCGAGTGGAACTGAGACGATCGAGTGGAACTGAGACGATCGAGTGGAACTGAGACGATCGAGTGGAACTGAGACGATCGACTGGAACTGAGACGATCGACTGGAACTGAGACGATCGAGTGGAACTGAGACGATCGACTGGAACTGAGACGATCGAGTGGAACTGAGACGATCGAGTGGAACTGAGACGATCGAGTGGAACTGAGACGGTCGAGTGGAACGAGTGGAACTGAGACGGTCGAGTGGAACTGAGACGGTCGAGTGGAACTGAGACGATCAAGGGTTAGCCCTACCCCTGGTTATTTAAAAGATGTTACAGAAAAGTTATTATGTTTTCAAATCCTGAACACTTGATATATCAACGACCCAGATGTAGGCTATAGACTATATTTTACCAACCCAGATGTAGGCTATAGACTATATCAACGACCCAGATGTAGGCTATAGACTATATCAACGACCCAGATGTAGGCTATAGAATATATCAACGACCCAGATGTAGGCTATAGACTATATTTTACCAATCCAGATGTAGGCTATAGACTATATCAACAACCCAGATGTAGGCTATAGACTATATCAACGACCCAGATGTAGGCTACAGACTATATCAACGACCCAGATGTAGGCTACAAACTATATCAATGACCCAGATGTAGGCTATAGACTATATTTTACCAACCCAGATGTAGGCTATAGACTATATCAACGACCCAGATGTAGGCTATAGACTATATCAACGACCCAGATGTAGGCTATAGACTATATTTTACCAACCCAGATGTAGGCTATAGACTATATCAACGACCCAGATGTAGGCTATAGACTATATCAACGACCCAGATGTAGGCTATAGAATATATCAACGACCCAGATGTAGGCTATAGACTATATTTTACCAATCCAGATGTAGGCTATAGACTATATCAACAACCCAGATGTAGGCTATAGACTATATCAACGACCCAGATGTAGGCTACAGACTATATCAACGACCCAGATGTAGGCTACAAACTATATCAATGACCCAGATGTAGGCTATAGACTATATTTTACCAACCCAGATGTAGGCTATAGACTATATCAACGACCCAGATGTAGGCTATAGACTATATCAACGACCCAGATGTAGGCTATAGATTATATCAACGACCCAGATGTAGGCTATAGACTATATCAATGACCCAGATGTAGGCTATAGACTATATCAATGACCCAGATGTAGGCTATAGACTATATTTTACCAACCCAGATGTAGGCTATAGACTATATCAACGACCCAGATGTAGGCTATAGACTATATCAACGACCCAGATGTAGGCTATAGACTATATCAACGACCCAGATGTAGGCTATAGACTATATTTTACCAACCCAGATGTAGGCTATAGACTATATCAACGACCCAGATGTAGGCTATAGACTATATCAACGACCCAGATGTAGGCTATAGACTATATTTTACCAATCCAGATGTAGGCTATAGACTATATCAACGACCCAGATGTAGGCTATAGACTATATCAACGACCCAGATGTAGGCTATAGACTATATCAACGACCCAGATGTAGGCTATAGACTATATCAACGACCCAGATGTAGGCTATAGACTATATCAACGACCCAGATGTAGGCTATAGACTATATCAACGACCCAGATGTAGGCTATAGACTATATCAACGACCCAGATGTAGGCTATAGACTATATCAATGACCCAGATGTAGGCTATAGACTATATTTTACCAACCCAGATGTAGGCTATAGACTATATCAACGACCCAGATGTAGGCTATAGACTATATCAACGACCCAGATGTAGGCTATAGAATATATCAACGACCCAGATGTAGGCTATAGACTATATTTTACCAATCCAGATGTAGGCTATAGACTATATCAACGACCCAGATGTAGGCTATAGAATATATTTTACCAACCCAGATGTAGGCTATAGACTATATTTTACCAATCCAGATGTAGGCTATAGACTATATCAACGACCCAGATGTAGGCTATAGAATATATCAACGACCCAGATGTAGGCTATAGACTATATTTTACCAATCCAGATGTAGGCTATAGACTATATCAACGACCCAGATGTAGGCTATAGAATATATTTTACCAACCCAGATGTAGGCTATAGACTATATTTTACCGACCCAGATGTAGGCTATAGACTATATCAACGACCCAGATGTAGGCTACAAACTATATCAACGACCCAGATGTAGGCTATAGACTATATTTTTCCAACCCAGATGTTGTCTATAGACTTAATCAGTCTATTTTCTTAAATACTTATTGGTGCTCCTAACTTTTTAAAAGTAGCCTATATTTATAGCCCTATAGATGTTATAGGCCTAATGTATAATCTAGAAATAAAGCCTATTATGTCATGCAGTGTAGTTCAGTGCTTGATGATTAACCCAGGCAACTCAACTCCTGACTGTGTCGCAACCAGGGCTTGTGTCCAAAAATGGCATACTGTTCCCTACATAGTGCACTACTTTCTACCAGATCCCTATGGGCCCAGCTCAAAATAGTGCACTAGACAGGGAATAGGGTGCAGTTTGGGACGAACGAGATCCGTTGAGCAGCGGAGCGCCCGCCTGGCTGGCAGACTGTCTGTTTCTATCAGTTGTGTTCAGATTATTGCCGTCAGTCAGCATGGCCCTTCTCTCCACTCTCACGCCGGTGTTCGTGGCTGTTTTATGCGTGATCCTAGTTTTTCTGTTCAAAAGCTCTCAGAAGAAGGAGAACAAGGCAGTGAAACGCGAGCCGAAGCCCGAGGCCGAGGCCCGACCATGGGTAGACGAGGATCTTCAGGACGACACAGAGATCCGACACAAAGATGAAGGTAGTTAGTCCTAATAACCTCTCCTATCTACCGAAGTGTGCACTTGTTCACTTCCCTTCATGGATTTGAAAGGAAATGACCATTTCTATTGGTCAACAGCTTGCGAAAATATGCACACAAAAAAATCTAACTTGTACCGAATAAATAATTGACGGATTGTGGCAAGATGATTTTTCGCAATTTAGTGTGAATGTCATTATAAGCAAGGCGTGTTCGTTCGCGTTATTTACATTCAGATTACTGGACGAAAATAACAGACTGAGAAAGGGCATTATTGGAAAGAGATGGTATCCAAACTTTTTCAGGGGGGACCCCACCCCAAATAAAACCTTAGAATATGTACATTTAGATTTTTACATCAACAAATAACCTTCAATTCATGACATTTTCATCTCTTATCAAAATCAAAAGAAACCAATAAATACATTTACTCAATAAAACAGTATTTAATTTTTTTTTATCTTTCTCAAAAACGTTTGTATATTGTCCCATAAAATAATCTGTACTCTTCATTATTTGTTCCTAAAAATAGATATTATATATACAACTAAAGTTTTGTTGTTGTGTGGGGTGGACCCCACTGCAGTCCCCCAGCGAGCCCACGACCCCGACTATGAATACCACTGTGGTAAAGGCTGTGTGTAGTGTAGCCTATGAAAAACATGCTATTAAAGCCACCGGTGCAGTCGACTGGTTTCTCTGCGTCAGAGCACTCCTCTAGGTCCGCTGGGTCAAACAGAGAGACCTGCTGCTACCTGCTAGCTTACTCTAGACCTATAGCCTATAGCCCTTTACTCTAGACCTATAGCCTATAGCCGTTTACTCTAGATCTATAGCCCTTTACTCTAGACCTATAGCCTATAGCCCTTTACTCTAGACCTATAGCCTATAGCCATTTACTCTAGACCTATAGCCCTTTACTCTAGATATATAGCCTATAGCCGTTTACTCTAGACCTATAGCCCTTTACTCTAGACCTATAGCCCTTTACTCTAGACCTATAGCCCTTTACTCTAGATATATAGCCTATAGCCGTTTACTCTAGACCTATAGCCCTTTACTCTAGACCTATAGCCCTTTACTCTAGACCTATAGCCCTTTACTCTAGATATATAGCCTATAGCCGTTTACTCTAGACCTATAGCCCTTTACTCTAGACCTATAGCCCTTTACTCTAGACCTATAGCCCTTTACTCTAGACCTATAGCCCTTTACTCTAGATCTATAGCCCTTTACTCTAGGTCTATAGCCCTTTACTCTAGATATATAGCCTATAGCCGTTTACTCTAGACCTATAGCCCTTTACTCTAGACCTATAGCCCTTTACTCTAGACCTATAGCCCTTTACTCTAGATATATAGCCTATAGCCGTTTACTCTAGACCTATAGCCCTTTACTCTAGACCTATAGCCCTTTACTCTAGACCTATAGCCCTTTACTCTAGACCTATAGCCCTTTACTCTAGACCTATAGCCCTTTACTCTAGACCTATAGCCCTTTATTGTAGATCTATAGCCCTTTACTCCAGACCTATAGCCCTTTACTCTAGATCTATAGCCTATAGCCCTTTACTCTAGACCTATAGCCCTTTACTCTAGACCTATAGCCCTTTACTCTAGATCTATAGCCTATAGCCCTTTACTCTCGACCTATAGCCCTTTACTCTAGATCTATAGCCCTTTACTCTAGATCTATAGCCTATAGCCCTTTACTCTAGATCTATAGCCTATAGCCCTTTACTCCAGACCTATAGCCCTTTACTCTAGACCTATAGCCCTTTACTCTAGACCTATAGCCCTTTATTGTAGATCTATAGCCCTTTACTCTAGATCTATAGCCCTTTACTCTAGATCTATAGCCTATAGCCCTTTACTCTAGACCTATAGCCCTTTACTCTAGACCTATAGCCCTTTATTGTAGATCTATAGCCCTTTACTCTAGATCTATAGCCGTTTACTCCAGACCTATAGCCCTTTACTCTAGATCTATAGCCTATAGCCGTTTACTCTAGACCTATAGCCCTTTACTCTAGACCTATAGCCTATAGCCCTTTACTCTAGACCTATAGCCCTTTACTCTAGACCTATAGCCTATAGCCCTTTACTCTAGACCTATAGCCCTTTACTCTAGACCTAACCCTTTATCTAGATCTATAGCCCTTTACTCTAGACCTATAGCCTATAGCCCCAGACCTATAGCCTATAGCCCTTTACTCTAGATCTATAGCCCTTTACTCTAGACCTATAGCCTATAGCCCTTTACTCTAGACCTATAGCCCTTTACTCTAGACCTATAGCCTATAGCCCTTTACTCTAGACCTATAGCCTATAGCCCTTTACTCTAGACCTATAGCCCTTTACTCTAGACCTATAGCCCTTTATTGTAGATCTATAGCCCTTTACTCTAGATCTATAGCCCTTTACTCAGATCTATAGCCTATAGCCGTTACTCTAGACCTATAGCCCTTTACTCTAGACCTATAGCCTATAGCCCTTTACCTCAGTCCTATAGCCCTTTACTCTAGACCTATTTTTACTCTAGACCTATAGCCCTTTCTACTCTAGATCTATAGCCCTTTACTCTAGACCTATAGCCTATAGCCCTTTACTCTAGTCCTATAGCCCTTTACTCTGACCTATAGCCCTTTACTCTAGACCTATAGCCCTTTACTCAGACCTATAGCCTATAGCCCTTTACTCTAGACCTAGCCCTTTACTCTAGACCTATACCCTTTACTCTAGACCTATAGCCCTTTACTCTAGACCTATAGCCCTTTACTCTAGATCTATAGCCCTTTACTCTAGGTCTATAGCCCTTTACTCTAGGTCTATAGCCTTACTCTAGATCTATAGCCCTTTACTCTAGATCTATAGCCCTTTACTCTAGGTCTATAGCCCTTTACTCTAGACCTATAACCCTTTACTCTAGGTCTATAGCCCAACCCTTTACTCTAGACATATAGCCCTTTACTCTAGACCTATAGCCCTTTACTCTAGACATCCCGCCCTTTATTGTAGATCTATAGCCCTTTACTCTAGGTCTATAGCCCTTTACACTAGATCTATAGCCTATAGCCCTTTACTCCAGACCTATAGCCCTTTACTCTAGATCTATAGCCTATAGCCCTTTACTCTAGACCTATAGCCCTTTACTCTAGACCTATAGCCCTTTACTCTAGACCTATAGCCCTTTATTGTAGATCTATAGCCCTTTACTCTAGATCTATAGCCCTTTACTCTAGATCTATAGCCCTTTACTCTAGACCTATAGCCCTTTACTCTAGATCTATAGCCCTTTACTCTAGACCTATAGCCTATAGCCCTTTACTCTAGTCCTATAGCCCTTTATTGTAGATCTATAGCCCTTTACTCTAGATCTATAGCCCTTTACTCTAGATCTATAGCCCTTTACTCTAGTCCTATAGCCCTTTACTCTAGACCTATAGCCCTTTACTCTAGACCTATAGCCCTTTACTCTAGATCTATAGCCCTTTACTCTAGACCTATAGCCTATAGCCCTTTACTCTAGTCCTATAGCCCTTTACTCTAGACCTATAGCCCTTTACTCTAGACCTATAGCCCCTTTACTCTAGACCTATAGCCTATAGCCCTTTACTCTAGACCTATAGCCCTTTACTCTAGACCTATAGCCCTTTACTCCTGGACCTATAGCCCTTTACTCTAGATCTATAGCCCTTTACTCTAGGTCTATAGCCCTTTACTCTAGGTCTATAGCCCTTTACTCTAGACCTATAGCCCTTTACTCTAGACCTATAGCCCTTTATTGTAGCTCTATAGCCCTTTACTCTAGGTCTATAGCCCTTTACTCTAGATCTATAGCCCTTTATTGTAGATCTATAGCCTATAGCCCTTTACTCTAGACCTATAGCCCTTTACTCTAGACCTTTACTCTAGATCTATAGCCTATAGCCCTTTACTCTAGATCTATAGCCTATAGCCCTTTACTCCAGACCTATAGCCCTTTACTCTAGACCTATAGCCCTTTACTCTAGACCTATAGCCCTTTATTGTAGATCTATAGCCCTTTACTCTAGATCTATAGCCCCTTATCCATCTGCCCATAGCCCTTTACTCTAGACCTATAGCCCTTTACTCTAGACCTAACATTGTAGATCTATCCCTTTACTCTAGATCTATAGCTTTACTCCAGACCTATAGCAATCCTTTACTCTAGATCTATAGCCTATAGCCACCTCAGACCTATAGCCCTTTACTCTAGACCTATAGCCTATAGCCCTTTACTCTAGACCTATAGCCCTTTACTCTAGACCTATAGCCTATAGCCCTTTACTTAGACCTAGCCCTTTACTCTAGACCTCTAGCCCTTTACTCTAGATCTATAGCCCTTTGTCTAGACCTCATAGCCTATAGCCCTTTGCTCTAGATCTATAGCCCTTTCTCTAGACCTATAGCCTATAGCCCTGGTTCACCAGACCTATAGCTCCTTTACTCTAGACCTATAGCCTATAGCCCTTTACTCTAGACCTATAGCCTATGCCCTTTATCTAGACCTATAGCCCTTTACTCTAGACCTATAGCCCTTTATTGTGATCACTGGCCCTTTACTCTAGATCTATAGCCCTTTACTCTAGATCTATAGCCTATGAGTTGTTTACTCTAGACCTATAGCCCTTACTCTAGACCTATAGCCTATAGCCCTTTACCTAGTCCTATAGCCCTTTACTCTAGACCTATAGCCCTTTACTCTAGACCTATAGCCCTTTACTCTAGATCTATAGCCCTTTACAAACTAGACCTATAGCCTATAGCCTTTACTCTAGTCCTATAGCCCTTTACTCTAGACCTATAGCCCTTTACTCTAACCTAAAGCCCTTTACTGACCTATAGCCTATAACCCTTTACTCTAGACCTATAGCCCTTTACTCTAGACCCCATAGCCCTTTACTCTAGACCTATAGCCCTTTACTCTAGACCTATAGCCCTTTACTCTAGATCTATAGCCCTTTACTCTAGGTCTAAAGCCCTTTACTCTAGGTCTATCAGCTCTCAACTCTAGATCTATAGCCCTCAAGATCTATAGCCCTTCTACTCTAGGTCTATAGCCCTTCTCACCTATAACCCTTTACTCTAGGTCTATAGCCCATAGCCCTTTACTCTAGACATATAAACTTTATCCTAGACCTATAGCCCTTTACTCTAGACATATAGCCCTTTATCTGTAGATCTATGGCCCTTTACCTGGTCTATCCAAACTCTAGATCAGTACCTATAGCCCTTAGACCTATAGCCCTTTTCAGATCTATAGCCTATAGCCCTTTACTCTAGACCTATAGCATTTACTCTAGACCTATAGCCCTTTACTCTAGACCTATAGCCCTTTATTGTAGATCTATAGCCCTTTACTCTAGATCTATAGCCCTCATCTAGATCTATAGCCCTTTACTCTAGACCTATAGCCCTTTACTCTAGATCTATAGCCCTTTACTCTAGACCTATAGCCTATAGCCCCGTACTCTAGTCCTATAGCCCTTTATTGTGATCTATAGCCCTTTACATCTAGATCTATAGCCAACTTTACTCTAGATTTGGCCCTTTACTCTAGTCCTATAGCCCTTTACTCTAGACCTATAGCCTGTACTCTAGACCTATAGCTGCTTTACTCTAGATCTATAGCCCTTTACTTAGACCTATAGCCTATAGCCCTTTATCTAGTCCTATAGCCCTTTACTCAAACTATAGCTACCTAGACCTATAGCCTATAGCCCTTTACTCTAGACCTATAGCCCTTTACTCTAGACCTATAGCCCTTTACCTAGACCTATAGCCCTTTACTCCAGATCTATGTTTACTCTATCTATAGCCCTTTACTTTAGGTCTTAGCCCTTTACTCTAGACCTTACTCTAGACCTATAGCCTTTATTGCTCTATGGCCCTTTACTCAGGTCTATCCCTTTACTCTAGATCTATAGCCCTTTATTGTAGATCTATAGCCTATCCCCCAGTTTACTCTAGACCTATAGCCCTTTACTCTAGACCTTTACTCTAGATCTATAGCCCTTTACTCTAGACCTATAGCCCTTTGCTCACAGGTCTATAGCCCTTTTTTCTAGGTCCTATAGCCCTTTACTTGTTAGATCTATAGCCTATAGCCCTTTACTCTAGATCTATAGCCCTTTTCTCTAGATCTATAGCCTATAGCCCTTTACTCTAGACCTATAGCCTATAGCCCTTTACTCAAGACCTATAGTCCTTTACTCTAGACCTATAGCCTATAGCCCTTTACTCTAGACCTATAGCCCTTTACTCTAGACCTATAGCCCTTTACTCTAGATCTATAGCCCTTTACTCTAGATCTATAGCCCTTTACTCTAGATCTATAGCCTATAGCCCTTTACTCCAGACCTATAGCCCTTTACTCTAGATCTATAGCCTATAGCCCTTTACTCTAGACCTATAGCCCTTTACTCTAGACCTATAGCCCTTTACTCTAGACCTATAGCCCTTTACTGTAGACCTATAGCCCTTTATTGTAGATCTATAGCCCTTTACTCTAGATCTATAGCCCTTTACTCTAGATATATAGCCTATAGCCCTTTACTCTAGATCTATAGCCTATAGCCCTTTACTCCAGACCTATAGCCCTTTACTCTAGACCTATAGCCCTTTACTCTAGACCTATAGCCCTTTACTCTAGACCTATAGCCCTTTACTCTAGACCTATAGCCCTTTACTCTAGACCTATAGCCCTTTACTCTAGATCTATAGCCTATAGCCCTTTACTCTAGATCTATAGCCTATAGCCCTTTACTCCAGACCTATAGCCCTTTACTCTAGATCTATAGCCTATAGCCGTTTACTCTAGACCTATAGCCCTTTACTCTAGACCTATAGCCTATAGCCCTTTACTCTAGACCTATAGCCCTTTACTCTAGACCTATAGCCCTTTACTCTAGATCTATAGCCCTTTACTCTAGACCTATAGCCTATAGCCCTTTACTCTAGACCTATAGCCTATAGCCCTTTACTCTAGACCTATAGCCTATAGCCCTTTACTCTAGATCTATAGCCCTTTACTCTAGACCTATAGCCTATAGCCCTTTACTCTAGACCTATAGCCCTTTACTCTAGACCTATAGCCTATAGCCCTTTACTCTAGACCTATAGCCCTTTACTCTAGATCTATAGCCCTTTACTCTATACCTATAGCCTATAGCCCTTTACTCTAGATCTATAGCCCTTTACTCTAGACCTATAGCCCTTTACTCTAGACCTATAGCCCTTTACTCTAGATCTATAGCCCTTTACTCTAGACCTATAGCCCTTTACTCTAGACCTATAGCCCTTTGCCTCTAGATCTATAGCCCTTTACTCTAGGTCTATAGCCCTTTACTCTAGGTCTATAGCCCATAGCCCTTTACTCTAGACATATAGCCCTTTACTCTAGACCTATAGCCCTTTACTCTAGACATATAGCCCTTTATTGTAGATCTATAGCCCTTTACTCTAGATCTATAGCCCTTTACTCTAGATCTATAGCCTATAGCCCTTTACTCTAGACCTATAGCACTTTACTCTAGACCTATAGCCTATAGCCCTTTACTCTAGACCTATAGCCCTTTACTCTAGACCTATAGCCCTTTACTCTAGGTCTATAGCCCTTTACTCTAGATCTATAGCCCTTTACTCTAGATCTATAGCCCTTTACTCTAGGTCTATAGCCCTTTACTCTAGACCTATAACCCTTTACTCTAGATCTATAGCCTATGGCCCTTTACTCCAGACCTATAGCCCTTTACTCTAGATCTATAGCCTATAGCCCTTTACTCTAGACCTATAGCCCTTTACTCTAGACCTATAGCCCTTTACTCTAGACCCCTTTAGATCTATAGCCCTTTACTCTAGGTCTATAGCCCTTTACTCTAGATCTATAGCCCTTTATTGTAGATCTATAGCCTATAGCCCTTTACTCTAGACCTATAGCCCTTTACTCTAGACCTTTACTCTAGATCTATAGCCCTTTACTCTAGACCTATAGCCCTTTACTCTAGGTCTATAGCCCTTTACTCTAGACCTATAGCCCTTTACTCTAGATCTATAGCCTATAGCTCTTTACTCTAGATCTATAGCCCTTTTCTCTAGATCTATAGCCTATAGCCCTTTACTCTAGACCTATAGCCTATAGCCCTTTACTCAAGACCTATAGTCCTTTACTCTAGACCTATAGCCTATAGCCCTTTACTCTAGACCTATAGCCCTTTACTCTAGACCTATAGCCCTTTACTCTAGATCTATAGCCCTTTACTCTAGATCTATAGCCCTTTACTCTAGATCTATAGCCTATAGCCCTTTACTCCAGACCTATAGCCCTTTACTCTAGATCTATAGCCTATAGCCCTTTACTCTAGACCTATAGCCCTTTACTCTAGACCTATAGCCCTTTACTGTAGACCTATAGCCCTTTATTGTAGATCTATAGCCCTTTACTCTAGATCTATAGCCCTTTACTCTAGATCTATAGCCTATAGCCCTTTACTCTAGATCTATAGCCTATAGCCCTTTACTCCAGACCTATAGCCCTTTACTCTAGACCTATAGCCCTTTACTCTAGACCTATAGCCCTTTATTGTAGATCTATAGCCCTTTACTCTAGATCTATAGCCCTTTACTCTAGATCTATAGCCTATAGTCCTTTACTCTAGATATATAGCCTATAGCCCTTTACTCCAGACCTATAGCCCTTTACTCTAGATCTATAGCCTATAGCCGTTTACTCTAGACCTATAGCCCTTTACTCTAGACCTATAGCCTATAGCCCTTTACTCTAGACCTATAGCCCTTTACTCTAGACCTATAGCCTATAGCCCTTTACTCTAGACCTATAGCCCTTTACTCTAGACCTATAGCCCTTTACTCTAGATCTATAGCCCTTTACTCTAGACCTATAGCCTATTGCCCTTTACTCTAGACCTATAGCCTATAGCCCTTTACTCTAGACCTATAGCCCTTTACTCTAGACCTATAGCCTATAGCCCTTTACTCTAGACCTATAGCCCTTTACTCTAGATCTATAGCCCTTTACTCTAGACCTATAGCCTATAGCCCTTTACTCTAGATCTATAGCCCTTTACTCTAGACCTATAGCCCTTTACTCTAGACCTATAGCCCTTTACTCTAGATCTATAGCCCTTTACTCTAGACCTATAGCCCTTTACTCTAGACCTATAGCCCTTTACTCTAGATCTATAGCCCTTTACTCTAGGTCTATAGCCCTTTACTCTAGGTCTATAGCCCATAGCCCTTTACTCTAGACCTATAGCCCTTTACTCTAGACATATAGCCCTTTATTGTAGATCTATAGCCCTTTACTCTAGATCTATAGCCCTTTACTCTAGATCTATAGCCTATAGCCCTTTACTCCAGACCTATAGCCCTTTACTCTAGATCTATAGCCTATAGCCCTTTACTCTAGACCTATAGCCCTTTACTCTAGACCTATAGCCCTTTATTGTAGATCTATAGCCCTTTACTCTAGATCTATAGCCCTTTACTCTAGATCTATAGCCTATAGCCGTTTACTCTAGACCTATAGCCCTTTACTCTAGACCTATAGCCTATAGCCCTTTACTCTAGTCCTATAGCCCTTTACTCTAGACCTATAGCCCTTTACTCTAGACCTATAGCCCTTTACTCTAGATCTATAGCCCTTTACTCTAGATCTATAGCCCTTTACTCTAGTCCTATAGCCCTTTACTCTAGACCTATAGCCCTTTACTCTAGACCTATAGCCCTTTACTCTAGACCTATAGCCTATAGCCCTTTACTCTAGACCTATAGCCCTTTACTCTAGACCTATAGCCCTTTACTCTAGACCTATAGCCCTTTACTCTAGACCTATAGCCCTTTACTCTAGATCTATAGCCCTTTACTCTAGGTCTATAGCCCTTTACTCTAGGTCTATAGCCCTTTACTCTAGATCTATAGCCCTTTACTCTAGATCTATAGCCCTTTACTCTAGGTCTTTAGCCCTTTACTCTAGACCTATAACCCTTTACTCTAGGTCTATAGCCCATAGCCCTTTACTCTAGACATATAGCCCTTTACTCTAGACCTATAGCCCTTTACTCTAGACATATAGCCCTTTATTGTAGATCTATAGCCCTTTACTCTAGGTCTATAGCCCTTTACTCTAGATCTATAGCCTATAGCCCTTTACTCCATACCTATAGCCCTTTACTCTAGATCTATAGCCTATAGCCCTTTATTCTAGACCTATAGCCCTTTACTCTAGATCTATAGCCCTTTACTCTAGATATATAGCCCTTTACTCTAGACCTACAGCCCTTTACTCTAGACCTATAGCCCTTTACTCTAGCCCTTTACTCTAGATCTATAGCCCTTTACTCTAGACCTATAGCCTATAGCCCTTTACTCTAGATCTATAGCCCTTTACTCTAGACCTATAGCCCTTTACTCTAGACCTATAGCCCTTTACTCTAGATCTATAGCCCTTTACTCTAGACCTATAGCCCTTTACTCTAGACCTATAGCCCTTTACTCTAGATCTATAGCCCTTTACTCTAGGTCTATAGCCCTTTACTCTAGGTCTATAGCCCATAGCCCTTTACTCTAGACCTATAGCCCTTTACTCTAGACATATAGCCCTTTATTGTAGATCTATAGCCCTTTACTCTAGATCTATAGCCCTTTACTCTAGATCTATAGCCTATAGCCCTTTACTCCAGACCTATAGCCCTTTACTCTAGATCTATAGCCTATAGCCCTTTACTCTAGACCTATAGCCCTTTACTCTAGACCTATAGCCCTTTATTGTAGATCTATAGCCCTTTACTCTAGATCTATAGCCCTTTACTCTAGATCTATAGCCTATAGCCCTTTACTCTAGACCTATAGCCTTTACTCTAGACCTATAGCCTATAGCCCTTTACTCTAGACCTATAGCCCTTTACTCTAGACCTATAGCCCTTTACTCTAGACCTATAGCCCTTTACTCTAGACCTATAGCCTATAGCCCTTTACTCTAGATCTATAGCCCTTTACTCTAGTCCTATAGCCCTTTACTCTAGACCTATAGCCCTTTACTCTTATAGCCCTTTACTCTAGACCTATAGCCTATAGCCCTTTACTCTAGACCTATAGCCCTTTACTCTAGACCTATAGCCCTTTACTCTAGACCTATAGCCCTTTACTCTAGACCTATAGCCCTTTACTCTAGATCTATAGCCCTTTATTCTAGGTCTATAGCCTTTACTCTAGGTCTATAGCCCTTTACTCTAGATCTATAGCCCTTTACTCTAGATCTATAGCCCTTTACTCTAGGTCTTTAGCCCTTTACTCTAGACCTATAACCCTTTACTCTAGGTCTACCTATAGCCCTTTACTCTAGACATATAGCCCTTTACTCTAGACCTATAGCCCTTTACTCTAGACATATAGCCCTTTATTGTAGATCTATAGCCCTTTACTCTAGGTCTATAGCCCTTTACTCTAGATCTATAGCCTATAGCCCTTTACTCCATACCTATAGCCCTTTACTCTAGATCTATAGCCTATAGCCCTTTATTCTAGACCTATAGCCCTTTACTCTAGATCTATAGCCCTTTACTCTAGATATATAGCCCTTTACTCTAGACCTACAGCCCTTTACTCTAGACCTATAGCCCTTTACTCTAGCCCTTTACTCTAGATCTATAGCCCTTTACTCTAGATCTATAGCCTATAGCCCTTTACTCTAGACCTATAGCCCTTTACTCTAGATCTATAGCCTATAGCCCTTTATTCTAGACCTATAGCCCTTTACTCTAGATCTATAGCCCTTTACTCTAGATATATAGCCCTTTACTCTAGACCTACAGCCCTTTACTCTAGACCTATAGCCCTTTACTCTACACCTATAGCCCTTTACTCTAGATCTATAGCCTATAGCCCTTTACTCTAGACCTATAGCCTATAACCCTTTACTCGAGACCTATAGTCCTTTACTCTAGATCTATAGCCCTTTACTCTAGATCTATAGCCCTTTACTCTAGATCTATAGCCCTTTACTCTAGATCTATAGCCCTTTACTCTAGATCTATAGCCTATAGCCGTTTACTCTAGACCTATAGCCCTTTACTCTAGACCTATAGCCTATAGCCCTTTACTCTAGTCCTATAGCCCTTTACTCTAGACCTATAGCCCTTTACTCTAGACCTATAGCCCTTTACTCTAGACCTATAGCCTATAGCCCTTTACTCTAGATCTATAGCCCTTTACTCTAGTCCTATAGCCCTTTACTCTAGACCTATAGCCCTTTACTCTAGACCTATAGCCCTTTACTCTAGACCTATAGCCTATAGCCCTTTACTCTAGACCTATAGCCCTTTACTCTAGACCTATAGCCCTTTACTCTAGACCTATAGCCCTTTACTCTAGACCTATAGCCCTTTACTCTAGATCTATAGCCCTTTACTCTAGGTCTATAGCCCTTTACTCTAGGTCTATAGCCCTTTACTCTAGATCTATAGCCCTTTACTCTAGATCTATAGCCCTTTACTCTAGGTCTTTAGCCCTTTACTCTAGACCTATAACCCTTTACTCTAGGTCTATAGCCCATAGCCCTTTACTCTAGACATATAGCCCTTTACTCTAGACCTATAGCCCTTTACTCTAGACATATAGCCCTTTATTGTAGATCTATAGCCCTTTACTCTAGGTCTATAGCCCTTTACTCTAGATCTATAGCCTATAGCCCTTTACTCCATACCTATAGCCCTTTACTCTAGATCTATAGCCTATAGCCCTTTATTCTAGACCTATAGCCCTTTACTCTAGATCTATAGCCCTTTACTCTAGATATATAGCCCTTTACTCTAGACCTACAGCCCTTTACTCTAGACCTATATTTACTCTGCCCTTTACTCTAGATCTATAGCCCTTTACTCTAGATCTATTATAACTCTAGACCTATAGCCCTTTACTCTAGATCTATAGCCTATAGCCCTTTATTCTAGACCTATAGCCCTTTACTCTAGATCTATAGCCCTTTACTCTAGATATATAGCCCTTACTCTAGACCTACAGCCCTTTACTCTATGTCTATAGCCCTTTACTCTACACCTATAGCCCTTACTCTAGATCTATAGCCTATAGCCCTTTACTCTAGACCTAGAGCCTATAACCCTTTACTCCTAGATCCTTTATCTAGATCTATAGCCCTTTACTCTAGATCTATTAACCCTTTACAGATCTATAGCCCTTTACTCAGATCTATAGCCTATTATCCTTTACAGACCTAGCCCTTTATCCAGACCTATAGCCCTTACTCTAGACCTATAGCCCTTTATTCTAGACCTATAGCTCTTTATTCTAGACCAGGCCTTTACTCCAGACATAGATCCTTTATTCAGATCTAACAGATCCTTAACCACAGAACAGCCCATTATCCACATCTATTAACCACAGAACAGATCTATAGCCCTTTATCATTAACCAACTAAACTCAGATAAACTAAACTCTACAAACATGATGGAGTTAAGCTGCAGAACAGTCTGGGTGGACTGGAGCTCAGAGTTTTTTTATCAAAAGTGACTTAGCACCCAAAGAATAGATCAATTACACAGAACAATGTCGTGTGCAATCCCCTTCCTCTCAATACTCAGAACAGATCAGTCTAAGTCTATGTCTATATATTGCTCAACCTTTGAACCCAAACAGAAAATCATTAAGACAAGAGAAAGAAATTAGAGAGAGAACAGATCATTAACCACAGAATTGATGTTGCATTAACCACAGAACAGATCATTATCCACAGAACAGATCATTATCCACAGAACAGATCATTATCCACATCATTAACCACAGAACAGATCATTATCCACAGAACAGATCATTATCCACAGAACAGATCATTATCCACAGAACAGATCATTAACCACATCATTAACCACAGAACAGATCATTAACCACATCATTAACCACAGAACAGATCATTAACCACAGAACAGATCATTAACCTCAGAACAGATCATTAACCACAGAGAACCACAGAACAGATCATTAACCACAGAACAGATCATTAATCACAGAACAAATCATTAACCACAGAACAGATCATTAACCACAGAGAACCACAGAACAGATAATTAACCACAGAACAGATCATTAACCACAGAACAGATCATTAACCACAGAGAACCACAGAACAGATCATTAACCACAGAACAGATCATTAACCACAGAACAGATCATTAACCACTGAACAGATCATTAACCACAGAACAGATCATTAACCACAGAACAGATCATTAACCACAGAGAACCACAGCACAGATCATTAACCACAGAACAGATGATTAACCACATAACAGATCGTTAACCTCAGAACAGATCGTTAACCTCAGAACAGATCATTAACCACAGAACAGATCATTAACCACAGAACAGATCATTAGCCACAGGGAACCACAGAACAGATCATTGACCACAGAACAGATCATTAGCCACAGGGAACCACAGAACAGATCATTAACCACAGAACAGATCATTAACCACAGAACAGATCATTAACCTCAGAACAGATCATTAACCACAGAACAGATCATTAACCACAGAACAGATCATTAACCTCATAACAGATCATTGACCACAGAACAGATCATTAACCACAGAACAGATCATTAGCCACAGGGAACCACAGAACAGATCATTGACCACAGAACAGATCATTAGCCACAGGGAACCACAGAACAGATCATTAACCACAGAACAGATCATTAACCACAGAACAGATCATTAACCTCAGAACAGATCATTAACCACAGAACAGATCATTAACCACAGAACAGATCATTAACCACAGAACAGATCATTAACCACAGAACAGATCATTAGCCACAGGGAACCACAGAACAGATCATTAACCACAGAACAGATCATTAACCACAGAACAGATCATTAACCTCAGAACAGATCATTAACCACAGAACAGATCATTAACCACAGAACAGATCATTAACCACAGAACAGATCATTAACCATAGAACAGATCATTAACCACAGAACAGATGAGCGCAACTCAAGGTAGTATGAATGAACACATTCGGTCAAGTAGCTATACAAATGGTTACACTAACCAACCAATATGTGCATGATGTGCACATCTATACATTAACATTGCAGATTGCGCCTTTAATCACATTCAATCCGCCTACAATTTAAAAAGCCTTGCTTTCTGTAGCTTCATAATTCAGACGATTGGTCTTCCCCCCTGTCTGTCTGGTTTTAGAGGATGGTGATTGGGTGGAGAGTGGTGGGGAGGAGGAGCTGGCCCACGTGCCCTACCCGGCTTCTCGGTACCACGTAGAGGTCATGGTTCAGAGGTCACAGGACTTCTTCAACCTGATGAACCAGAGGAGGTCTGTCCGCTTCATCAGCCCCGAGCCCGTTCCACGACAGGTCATCGACAACGTCATCCGCACTGCAGGTAACACATGCATAATGCACACAGACACACACACAGACAGACACACAGACACACAGACAGACACACAGACAGAAACACAGACAGACACACACAGACAGACACACACAGACAGACACACAGACACACACAGACAGACAGACACACAGACACACACAGACAGACACACACACAGACAGACACACACAGACACACACAGACAGACACACACAGACAGACACACACACACAGACAGACACACACACAGACAGACACACACACACACACACACACACAGACAGACACACACAGACACACAGACACACACACACACACACAGACACACACACAGACACACACACACAGACACACACACACACAGACACACACACACATACAGACACACACACAGACACACACACACACACACAGACACACACAGACACACAGACACACACAGACAGACACAGACAGACACACACAGACACAGACACACACAGACACACAGACACACGCAGACACAGACAGACACACACAGACACAGACAGACAAGCACAGACACGCGCAGACAGACACACACACAAACAGACACACACACAAACACAGACACACACACACACACACAGACACACACACACACACACACACACACACACACACACACAGACACACACAGACAGACACACACAGACAGACACACACAGACACACACACAGACACACACACAAACAGACACACACACAAACAGACACACACACAGACAGACACACAGACACACACACAGACACACACACAAACAGACACACACACAGACAGACACACACACACACACACACACACACACAGACAGACACTCATGAATGTGTTGTCTGTGTTGTCCAGGCACAGCCCCCAGTGGAGCCCACACAGAACCCTGGACGTTTGTGGTAGTGTCAGACCCAGAGGTGAAGCACCAGATCAGGCTAGTGGTGGAGGAGGAGGAGGAAGTCAACTACCGTCAGAGGATGGGGGACAAGTGGGTCAGTGACCTGCAGAGGCTCAGGTCAGATAAAATGCACAGTGCAAACACCATGTAGATATACAGCATGTAGATATACACCATGTAGATATACACCATGTAGATATACAGCATGTCAGATATATTTTTATAACTCTCTCTCCATCTCCCCTCCTCCCTCTTTTTCTAATCTCTCTCCATCTCCCCCTCCCTCGCTCTCCTCTCTCCATCTCCATCTCCCCCTCCCTCCCTCTCCCCTCGCTCTCTCCTCTCTCCATCTCCCCCTCCTCCCTCTCTCCCTCGCTCTCCTCTCCATCTCCCCCTCCTCCCTCTCTCCCTCGCTCTCTCCTCTCTCTCCATCTCCCCTCCCTCCCTGTCTCCCTCACTCTCTCCTCCCTCTCTCCCCCTCTCTCCTCCCTTCCCCATCTCTCTCTCTCCCCCCTCTCTCTCCCCCTCTCTCCTCCCCCTCTCCCCCTCCCCCATCTCTCCTCCCTCTCTCTCCCCCTCTCTCCCTCTCTCCTCCCTCTCCCCAGGACTAACTGGGTGAAGCAGTATCTTGATGTGGCTCCCTACCTCGTGTTGATATTTAAACAGACGTACGGCATCGTAGCTGGAGGACAGAAGAGGACTCATTACTACAATGAGATCAGTGTGTCCATCTCCTGTGGCCTGCTATTGGCCGCGCTGCAGGTCAGAGCATTCACACACGGTCATTTACATTTGAGTCATTTAGCAGACGCTCTTATCCAGAGCAACTTACAGCTAGTGCGTTCATCTTAATAAAATAGCTAGGTGAGACAACCACACTCATTCAGATTTCATCAAGTCACAATCCCCGTGGACCACTGGGGCGTACTCAGGGATGTGGACCACCGGGGGCGAACTCAGGAACGTGGACCTCTGGGGCGTACTCAGGGATGTGGGCCGCTGGGCGTACTCAGGACGCGGACCGCTCGGGCGTACTCAGGGACGTGGACCACTGGGGCATACTCAGGGACGTGGACCACTGGGGTGTTCTCAGGGACGTGGACTTCTGGGGCATACTCAGGGACGTGGACCGCTGGGGCGAACTCAGGAACGTTGACCTCTGGGGCGTACTCAGGACGTGGACTTCTGGGGCGTACTCAGGGGACGTGGACCGCTGGGGCGTACTGATATGATTCTCTATTCTATCTGAAGAGGGCAATCGACAGACACTGCAGCTCTGCCTCTAGCTCCTAAGCAACTTCACAGTATTTTTTGTTTTTTGTGTTATTTCTTATATTATTAGTCTAGAATGTTTTTTTGTGTTATAAAATACATTCGGAAAGAACTTCTGGATATCAGAGAGTGGTAACTCACCAGTATTACGACCAGAAACACGACTTTCCCGAATTGGATCCCTTGTTCGTACTCCAAGGCAACTAAACTTATCCCAGAGGCTGCTCCAAGACGCCGTCAGTGGAGAAGAGGTATTCGGAGTGGACTTCTAGTCCGACTCAGGAGGCGTGCACACCATCCATCGCTCCACTATAATTCCCGCTAATGTTAATTCCCTGGACAATAAAGTAGATGAGCTCAGGGCGAGGATCTCCTTCCAGAGAGACATCAGGCACTGTAACATACTCTGTTTCACGGAATCATGACACTACTCAGGATATAATGTCCCCGTCCATACAGCCAGCTGGGTTCTCAGTACATCGGGCAGACAGGAATAAAGACCTCTCCGGGAAGAGGAAAGGTGGAGGTGTATGTTTCATGATTAACTGCTCATGGTGTGATTGTGGTAATGTACAGTAACTCAAGTTCTTTTGTTCCCCTGACCTAGAATACCTCACAATCATATTACCGCCCCAGATAATTATCTTCGGTTATAGTCACAACCGTGTATATTCCCCCTCAAGCCGATATCACGACGGCCTTCAAGGAACTACACTGGTCTTTGTGCAAACAGGAAACTACATATCCCGAGGCAACATTTATTGTAGCTGGGGATTTAAAAAAAAAACATTTTGGGAGGAAAACATTACCGAAGTTCTATCAACACATTGCCTGTTGTGCTTGTGCTTCGAAAACTCTCGACCATTGTCACTCTCCCTTTCGGGATGGCTACAAGGACCTCCCCTGCCCTCCCATCGGCAAATCAGATCACACCTCCCTTCTGCTCTACCCTTCCTATAGTCAGAAACTCAAACAGGAAGTACCCATGCTAAGATCTATTTAATGCTGGTCTGACAAATCGGAATCCATGCTTCAAGATTGTTTTGATCACGCGGACTGTGATATGTTCCCGGGTTGCCTCTGAGAATAACATTGACGTATACACTGAGACGGTGACTGAGTTCATCAGGAAGTGGTTTAGAGGATGTTGTTCCCACTGTGGCTATTAAAACCTACCCAAACCAAAAACCGTGAAAGCGAACTACGACAAGGTCACTGGAAATATGGTTGAGTACAAACAGTCCAGCTATGCCCACCGTAAGTCAATCAAACAGGCAAAACATCAGTACAGAGACAAAGTGGAGTCGCACCAACTGCTCAGACACGAGATGTATGTGGCAGGGACTCCAGACAATGACATATTACAAAGGGAAAACCAGCCACTGACGACTTGCTCCCAGACAAGCTAAACACCTTCTTCACCCGCTTTGAGGATAACAGAGTGCTACCGACGCAGCCCTCTCGGCCAAGGACTGTGGTCCTCCGTGGTCGACGTGAGTAAGGACTGTGGGCTGTTCTCCGTGGTCGACGGAGTAAGGACTGTGGGCTGTTCTCCGTGGTCGACGTGAGTAAGGACTGTGGGCTGTTCTCCGTGGTCGACGTGAGTAAGGACTGTGGGCTGTTCTCCGTGGTCGACGTGAGTAAGACTGTGGGCTGTTCTCCGTGGTCGACGTGAGTAAGGACTGTGGGGCTGTTCTCCGTGGTTGACGTGAGTAAGGACTGTGGGCTGTTCCCCGTGGTCGACGTGAGTAAGGACTGTGGTCCTCCGTGGTCGACGTGAGTAAGGACTGTGGGCTGTTCTCCGTGGTCGACGTGAGTGGTCCTCTGTGGTCGACGTGAGGACTGTGGTCCTCTGTGGTCGACGTGAGTAAGGACTGTGGGCTGTTCCCCGTGGTCGACGTGAGTAAGGACTGTGGGCTGTTCTCCCGTGGTCGACGTGAGTAAGGACTGTGGGCTGTTCTCCGTGGTCGACGTGAGTAAGGACTGTGGGCTGTTCTCCGTGGTCGACGTGAGTAAGGACTGTGGGCTGTTCTCCGTGGTCGACGTGAGTAAGGACTGTGGGCTGTTCTCCGTGGTCGACGTGAGTAAGGACTGTGGGCTGTTCCCCGTGGTCGACGTGAGTAAGGACTGTGGCTGTCTCCGTGGTCGCGTGAGTAAGGACTGTGGTCCTGCGTGGTCGACGTGAAAGACATTTAAGCGTGTCAACCCACACAAGGCTGCCGGCTCAGACGGCATCCCTAGCCGCGTCCTCAGAGCATGTGCAGACCAGCTGACTGGAGTGTTTATGGACATATTCAATCTCCCTATTCCAGTCTGCTGTCCCCACTTGCTTCAAGATGTCCACCATTGTTCCTGTACCCAAGAAAGCGAAGGTAACTGACTATAGCCCCGTAGCACTCACTTCTGTCATCATGAGGTGCTTTGAGAGTCTAGTTAAGAATTGTATCACCTCCACCTTACCTGTAACCCTTAACCCACTTCAATTTGCTTACCGCCCCCAATAGATCCACAGGACGATGCAATCACCATCACACTACACAGTGCCCTGTCCCATCTGGAGGAATACCTATGTGAGAATGCTGTTCATTGCCTTCAACACCATAGTACCCTCCAAGCTCATCATTAAGCTTGGGGCCCTGGGTCTGAAAACCGCCCTGTACAACTGGGCCTTGGACTTTCTGATGGGCGGCCCCCAGGTGGTGAAGGTAGGAAACAACACCTCCACTACGCTAATTCTCAACACTGGGGCCCCACAAGGATGAGTGCTCAGCCCCTCCTGTACTCCTTGTTCACCCATGACTGAGTGGCCATGCACGCCTCCAACTCAATCACCAAGTTTTCAGACAACACAACAGTAGTAGGCCTGATTACCAACAATGACGAGACAGTCTACAGGGATGGAGGTGAGGGCCCTGGGAGGAGTGGTGCCAGGAAAATAACCTCTCCCTCAACATCAACAAAACGAAGGAGCTGATCGTGGACTTCAGGAGACAGAAGAGGGAGTACGCCCCCTATCCACATCAACTGTGCTGCAGGGGAGAAGGTGAAAAGCTTCAAGTTCCTGGGCATACACGCCGCTACCACCCGGTTACACAACCCTGCACTTTAGAGGTCCGCTGCAGTAATGTACATACTGTCGAAATGGAATCACTGGTCACTTTAATAACATTAAACTGTTTTACTCATTTCATATGTACTGTATATAATGTATTCTAGTCAAGTCCATCCTATTCAACTATTGCTGTACTATTCTATCCTATGTATTCTATAGATATACTATATATTCCATCCACATCCGGTCTATAATGTCTATACATCCCATCATATAAAAATGCATTCGGAAAGTATTCAGACCCCTTGACTTTTTCTACATTTGGTTACGTTACAGTCTTATTCTAAGTCGCAGTGGTGGGTGGTATAAGGTGCTTTAGTGACAAAACGGATGGCACTGTGATAAACTGCATCCAGTTTGCTGAGTTGAGTGTTGGAAGCAATTTTGTAGATGACATCGCAAAGTCGAGGATCGGTAGGATAGTCAGTTTTACTAGGGTAAGTTTGGGCGTGAGTGAAGGAGGCTTTGTTGCGGAATAGAAAGCCGACTCTTGATTTGATTTTAGATTGAGATGTTTGATATGAGTCTGGAAGGAGAGTTTGCAGTCTAGCCAGACACCTAGGTACTTATAGATGTCCACATATTCTAGGTCGGAACCATCCAGGGTGGTGATGCTAGTCAGGCATGCGGGTGCAGGCAGCGAACGGTTGAAAAGCATGCATTTGGTTTTACTAGCGTTTAAGAGCAGTTGGAGGCCACGGAAGGAGTGCTGTATGGCATTGAAGCTCGTTTGGAGGTTAGATAGCACAGTGTCCAATGACGGGCCGAAAGTATATAGAATGGTGTCGTCTGCGTAGGTGGATCAGGGAATCGCCCGCAGCAAGAGCAACATCATTGATATATACAGGGAAAAGAGTCGGCCCGAGAATTGAACCCTGTGGCACCCCATAGAGACTGCCAGAGGACCGACAGCATGCCCTCCGATTTGACACACACTGAACTCTGTCTGCAAAGTAATTGGTGAACCAGGCAAGGCAGTCATCCGAAAACCGAGGCTACTGAGTCTGCCGATAAGAATATGGTGATTGACAGAGTCGAAAGCCTTGGCACAAGCATTTAGTTAGGTTTAGGTAGGTATTACTGGAGTTAGGAACACAAGCATTTGGTTAGATATTACTGGAGAGCTAAACACAAGCATTTAGTTAGATACTACTACACTGGGAGCTAGGTTTAGGTAGGTATTACTGTTGGAGTTAGGAACACAAGCATTTGGTTAGATATTACTGCACTGTTGAGCTAGAACACTAGCATTTAGCTAGGTTTTTACTGTTGGAGCTAGGAACACAAGCATTTAGTTTACTATTGAGCCAGGAACTACTGCAGAGATATTACTGTTGGAGCTAGGAACACAAGCATTTAGGTAGGTACTGATATTTTAGCTAGGTTTTACTGTTGGAGCTAGAAACACTAGCATTTCACTACACCCTTAATAACATCTAAATATTTGATTTGAAATAAAATGTCAAACAAAGACAGAAGGATGTTACATTTCAGAATGTTGACGTAGAAATGTGTTGTGTAGAACAGACATTATCGTCTGTCAGATAGAACAGGGAATGGTGTCAGCTCTAGGCAACCATAAGAGCATTTCTAAACCCTTAATAAACCTCTGGGATTCTGTATGTGTTTGATATTCTGACCGAACCCATGTCTCTGTGTTTGACTGACATGCAGTCTGTCCAATCCCTTGTCAGAATGCAGGTCTGGTGACGACGACGACGACGCCTCAACTGCGGCTCCCAGCTCAGGCTGCTCCTCGGTCGGCCAGCCAATGAGAAGCTGCTGATGCTACTTCCTGTTGGTTACCTCCCGCCCACGCCACCGTGCCCGACCCTCACCCGCAAGCCACTGACGACATCATGGTACACCTGTGACATCATCATAAAGGGCCCGCCGAAAGGACATCATAGATGCAGGGGGTGCCTTCTGTCCTCGCTCTCCCAGTTATCTGCAATGATTTGTAAAGCAGCAACAGTCATCAAATGTTTACTATTCTAATAAATGCAACAGTTGACAATAAAATGAAGATACTCCAAACTTTTTAGATTTTTTTTTAAATCCATCAGATATCGAGTGAATTATAGCATAAAACATTTTACTGGCACGGACAAATAATGTTCAGGATTTTGGGTGGAAATTCAGGTATTCAATTTATTGTTAAATTTCACTTCGTTTTTTCTTAGAATGAACTAATATTCTAACGGGCATCAGGTATTTTTGTAACTTTTTTGTGTTAAAATGGAAGAAAATGGTAAAGAAGAAAATGGTATTACCTCATTTGCATAAACACATGCTGTGTGTTGCATATATTAATAAATTAACAAAGGGGTGGGAACAAGGCTGCACACACCAAACTAGTGCTCTGTCTAGGCCTACCTGTACTCACCTGTACTCACCTGTACTCACTCTGTGCTCAGTAATTAATGTTGTCACATTCTAATTCAACATGTATGTCAATAGCAGAGGTGCATTCAGTTCGCAGATAACATTTACTACTGCAGAACTGCACATTCTTCCATAACGTCCCCTGTATGTTCTTGAACAATTTTGAGTAAGTTTGGTGGGTGTGGCTTTGAAGCCTGAGGACGTATTTAAAGAGCAGGCCATGTTGACAGCGTTTCCAAAACCCGTTCTTTTTTCAACCTGCTTTTTCAGTAGAGCATCTTTGGTTGAATTGAACGTTCCAGAACATAAATCAAATCAAATCAAAATGAACGTAGCCCTGATACCTTTAGATAAAAAAATAAACAGGTTTGCTCGAGATTACACCTCTACAGTGACTCCACTCACATTGGTTAAAAATGAGCAAACGGGCTGTGAAATTATTGTTTTATTTGCTGTCTTCATCCTCTTCTTGGTCTTTCATTCAAAATATTCACAAAATGTCATTGGGGGAACTCAATAATATTTCTGAGCTTCACAGCTCCTATAAGAGGTTCAGGAACCTGTAGAACATTTTGAGGTGAAGGTACTCTGCTCCTCCCAAATCTGACTACACATTTGTTTTGATCACTTATTACATATATTTTGGGATTCCTCCAACGCCATTTGCCAATGTGGAGTGGAGAAGAAACTTTCTTGCAATAGTGCATTCCTGTCCACTTCTCTCTTCTCTCCTGCCAGCTGCCTCCTCAATTACGATTTCATCCTATTCATTAGCAGTCGAGGAGAGATGAGGGTGAGGACGGAGGAGAGGGGAGGCGAGAGAGGCGGGGCCGAGAGAGCAGAGGAGTCAAGGAGAGAACGGAGAGAGGAGTGAGGAGAGGAGGGAAGAAGAGGGAAGAGGGAGGACGAATGAGAGGGATGGAGGAAAGGAGAGGACGGGGAGGAACAGATGAAAGGAGGAGAGGACTGAATGAGAGGAGAGGAGGAGGGGATGAGGAGAGAAGAGGAGAGGAGATGAGCAGGAGAGGAGGGAGGAGGTTCTCCATTATATGTACAGGAAATAACATTGGTTACATCCCAATCATTGTACGCTTCCTCCCATAGGTGATTTGAAACCAAAATGACTGGTATAAGAAATATGGTGGAAACTTCCTCTTGAGTGAAGCCCAGTGGTGTATATACTATAGTGGTTCTCAACCTTTTTAGGTTACTGTACCACCAACTACTTTTCTCTGCCTCGAGGTACCCCTGAAGTACCCTCGAAGTACCCCCAAAGTACCTGAAGTGCCTTTCTCATGTGCCTCTTAAGGCCGTTCCGTTCTGCCAGTCACATTCTGTTAAAGGTCCCCTTAAGCACACACACATCCCTGGGTCGGCCCTCTTTTCAGTCCCTGCAGCTTTCGTGGAAATCCAGCTGCAACAAACACTCAAACTGGACAGTTTTATCTCAATCTCTACATTCAAAGACTCAATCATGGACACTCT
The DNA here is from genome assembly GCF_034236695.1 of Oncorhynchus nerka. Classification (NCBI taxonomy): domain Eukaryota; kingdom Metazoa; phylum Chordata; class Actinopteri; order Salmoniformes; family Salmonidae; genus Oncorhynchus; species Oncorhynchus nerka. The sequence goes on along the minus strand of NC_088408.1, from coordinate 2,361,853 downwards.
TACTGACAGTTGTGGCTGCTTTGTGTGATGTACTGCTGTTCTACCTTCATGCCCTACGAATCTGTATGTTCAGCCCAATAATGTTCTGCTACCATCTTTATGCTGCTACCATGTTGGTGTTGCTACCATGTCGTGTGTCATGTCGTGATGTACCACTGTCGCTGTCATGTTGTGTTTGCTACCATGCTGGTGTCGTCTTCATGGTCCTCTATGTTCTGTTGTCTCTCTTGTCGTGGATCTGTGTTTTGTCCTACATTATATTGATTTATTTGAATCCCAGACCCCATCAGGGCAGGAGTGTGGCCTGGTCTTCAGGCCATCATTGTAAATATACTTGTTCCATAACAGACTTGCCTAGTTAACTAAAGGTTCAATAAAAAAATAAACAACATAAAAATGGCAGTAAGCCTATGGCCTGAAATATCATAAGGCGTCCGCGGCTTCCATCCGGAGCAGTTCATGCAGTATCATTATCTACTACATTTGTACCCCTGTGGATAGGCTGCTTACCCTAATACCTGGCTGAGAACCACAGGTTCTACCCCATGCTCCACCAACCAATACTTTTAGAAGTAGTAAACTCAATTTAAAACTCGACTCAACTTGAAGATCATCAAACTAACATTGTAAAGAGCGTCTAATTTCACATTGTAATACAATGACGTTTCTAATCTTTAATTAATTTAATTATTAAATTGGTTTGATGAAATATGATCCTGATCATTTGAATTAGAAAATAAACAGCTATGATTTTATTTAAAACGTCTGAAAATAAAACACATATATATGTATATATTGTAATGACCTGACTAGATCATAAATGAACAATTGTCCAGACAGAGCTTGAGTTTGCGAATTGACGGTTTATTGAACCAACTTTACACAGGCTACTGTTTGAGCTCGTGAGTAACAATTCCAAATAGATGACAGATAACCCACAAGCCAATCGTGACCTTCTCTTGTGAAGCCCAGACGTAAGAGAGAGAGAACAAGGCTGAACCTGGTCTTAACTTCCAATGCTCCAACCCTCCACGCCACACCCAACCACCAGGGATGCCCGCATCAGAACATTCCAGGCATTCCTGATTGCAGATAGCAGGTTGATTGACATGTCGACCCCCGCGACACCGGGTACTGGTCAGTACAACACAACCACCTTCCCAGCCCCTGGCACATAACACACAGCTGTCTGTGCGGGTCGTTGTTACAGCCCCCCACCACAAACCCTCGTCCCCGGAAACAAAACAAAGTCTCTGGGCGACCGGAGTCTCCTTTTGCCTGCGTGGCCGTGATGGTCGCAGAGTGCCCCTCTGGGAACCAGGATGAAGGCAGGGATATGGGGACAAGGAAGCGGAACGGGTATACAGTCCGTGGTTCTGGGAACCGGTGACACAGGGGGGAGACAGGGAGTGGGGCTGTGGAGCCTTTGTCTCGGCACCTGAGGGTGGGGTGCCTGAGAATGCAAGTCATTGCCAGAGAGGGTGTGGGGGTTCCTGGGGTTTGGGGAGAAGAAAGTCCCTCTGTTGAAGCACCTGTCCCGGTGCAGTGCCTGCTCCCTGGGAGGAAGCTGCACCCGGCCACAACCTCCCCTACCCCTCCAGGACACTGCAGGGTCCCACCCAGTGACTGTCCAACTTGGGCATCTGCCTTTTTTCCTTAGGGGGCTGTAGACCCAGACCAGCTCCCCCAGCCACAAAGTGCCTTCCCAAAATGTGCACGTCCTAGTTCTTTTCTGCCTCACACCTGCATTCACCAGCTGCTCTCTGGCGAAGGTGTGGCTGTCTCAGGCGGTCCTGGAGTCTCCGTGATACCCTCGGCCCCGGAGGAACATGAGGGCTATCCAGGGGCCGACCAAACGCCATCTCCGCAGGGTGCGGATCTCCTCTCCAGCATGAGGCAGGCGTGCAGGAGGGGAGCTTTAGTTTCAGCGGAGCGGCATGCCATGAGGACCATAGGCAGGTGCTTGTCCCAGTCACGCTGGTGTTTGGAAGAGACGATGGCCAGCTGCTGTCCAAGCGTTTTGTTGAAGCGCTCCACATGGCCATCACTTTGAGGATGGAGGAGAGTAGTGCGGGGTCTTGTGCATACATCTCCAGCCTCCTCACACATGGTGGCGAACACATCGGACTCAAAGTTTCTGCATTGGTCGCTGTGGATGGACTCTGCAGCTCCAAACCTGCTGAACATCCCCGCTGTCAAGGCGTCGACGATGGTCTCTGCCTCCTGGTCAGGCAGAGCATAGGCCTCGGGCCATTTTTGTGAAATAGTCCATGGCCTTGAGCACCCAGCTGCTTCACTGTCTGTGGTGGGAAACGGCCCAACTACATCCACCTCCTTCCATGTGGGCCCCCACTGGGAACTGTTGGAGCTGAGCATGAGAGGCGGCCTGGGGGCCCTTCGCTGTGCAGTTGTCACAGCGGCGACAAAGTCCTCCACATCCCTTCTTGTGCTGCCCCAGTAGAAGCCCCGAGGCGCAGTGTTTTTAGACCCCAAAGTGTCCAGTCCCCACCCCCCATGAGTACTTTGAGCACACCTGCCACGTGTGCTTCTCTGGGACCACCACCTGCCACTCTCCTCTCCCCGTAGCTGACTCCTTCCATGCCGGCTGTGAGCACGCCATCCAGCCAGCCGCAGTCTCAGTCAAACTTCGACTCACAACCCTTTGGTCCGGCGAGTGAGGCGCTGTCACCTCTTCCCGATGGTGGCCTCCCTCACGCTCTCTACCCACTGCAGACACTCGGCTCTGTAGGTCTGTGTCCTCGGGTCCCCAGCCAAGCCCAGCGCCATTCAGCCACGCTGCCAGTCTGCAGCTCACTATGCAGACAGGCCCGCCGACCCTACTGACACTGTGGCACAGATGACCCTCTCTCTGCCTGCAGCTCTCCTCCCGTCCCTCTCTCCGCTCCAGCAGATGGCGGCAGCCTGTGCTCATGCAGTACAGTGGCCGACGTGACATGGCGCTGCGTGGGACTGGCGTGCTCCCTGCCCTAGTGCACTTTCACCGTGAAGTCTCCCGGCTGAAGCTCCTCCAACCAGCGTGCCACCTGCCCCTCTGGCTCTCTGAAAAGACATGAGCCACTGGAGAACAGAGTGGTCAGTGCCTAAGTAAAGGGCAGACCACCCAGGTAGTACTTGAAGTGTTTGGACGGAAGCCACAACAGCCAAGAGCCTTCCCGTTGCCGGCACAACAGTAGCGGCGTCATGTTTCAAATCTTGTTATACGCCACCACTCTCTCCCCCTCTCTGGCCCCACCTGGGCCAGCACCCCACCCATGCCCATACATTGCCGCGTCTGTCCAGGATAAAGGGCAAGGTGAGGTCAGGCGGCGCAGCACGGGGCCTCGATCAGTGCACGCTGACAGGTGTTGAACGCCTCACACTCCACTGTCCAAGTGAAAGCCTTGTCTCGGCAGCAGGCGGTTCAGTGGAGCAGCAACGCTTGAGAAGCCCATCCGAAACCTCCTGTAGTGAGAGGCCAGGCCAGGAGCTCTTCAGCTGGCTGGTCGGTGAGTGGGCCAGTCTTCTGACAGCTCACCTTGTCCCCTCCATGGTGCTGGGATCCTCCTTCCCCACTCGTGGCCCAAGAAGGACACCTCTCTCATGAAGTGGCACTTCTCGGGGTGGAGCTTCACCTGCGGCAGCCACCCTCCAGCACACGCCGTGGCACCCCCAGGGCTGACTGGAAGGAGCTGCCATGGGCCAGGATGTCATCGGGTATACAGACACTGCTGTCGGGGATGCCATCCAGCAACTTTGTCCATCAAACGCTCAAAAGTAGCTGGAGTGTTGCACAGGCCAGCACAGGACCTGAACTGCCAGTGTCCTCTGTTAGTGGAGAACGCAGTTTGGCTCTGGCCTCTGGGGAGAGGGGCACCGCCAATAGCCACTGGGAGGTCTAGTGAGGAGAACCAGGAGGACCCCTGGCCAGGTCAAGCGACTCATCGATGCGTGGTATGGGGTA